>NW_015623461.1:73090-92696 GCF_001515625.1 Sinocyclocheilus rhinocerous | reverse complement strand
TTTTCAGAACGATGAGCTTTGTAAAAATCGACGCGTTTCAGAAAGGCGGGGCATAGAGGAGCAACAATATTGTACATTATGTGGAAAATAATGTGTTTTTTTAACCTTAAACCGCATAAACAGATTGCATTACACCAAATAAACAACATAATGTTCATTTTAGCAATGTCATATGACCCCTTTAATGAAGTACTGATTAGGGGATCACCTTAACCAAATCTAATTTAACAAGGAAAAGCATCTGCTGTGGTCATCCCTATCCTCTTGCAATAGGACCAACTGGATGGCAAAAACAGTGCTAGTAGTACCTCAAAAGTATTTAGAATCAAATGATAACTACTGACCATGCCAAAAGAGTTGAAAAGAAAAGGTTTTATTGAGGAAAAGAAGGGTTCAATTCTGGATTTACTGCCAGAGGGATACAGTGAGAGTCAGGTTGCTTCCACCCTTAATTTTAAAGACTATGGTTCATGAGAACAAGGTCGGTCTGCTTACATTGGGGACAACAAAGCTACAGATCGGCAGAAACATCTCTCCACTGACCGGGATGACCGCCAATTCATTCGAATGTCACTCAACAACCGTAGGATGACACCAAGTGACCTACAAAAAGAGTGGCAAACGGCAGCTGGGGTGAAGTGCACGGCAAGGACGGTTCAAAAGGGGCAGGAGTAAAGTCGTGCAAAGGTCGAAAAAAGCCCTTGATCTATGAGAAGCAAAGGAGAGCCAGGCCGAGGTTTGCAAAAGACCATAAGGATTCTACCGTTTCTGATGAGTCCAATTCTCAGCTTTGCCCAACACCTGGTCGTCTAATGTTTAAACAGAGACCTGGAGAGGCCTACAAGCCACATTGTCTCTCACCCACTCTGAATTTTGGTGGAGGATCGTGATGATGTGGGGGTGCTTCAGCAAGGCTGGAATCAGGCACATTCATCTTTGTGAAGGGAGCATGAATCAAGCCATGTACAAGGTTCTCCTGGAAGAAAACTTGCTTTCTCCTGCTCTGACAATGTTTCCCAACTCTGAGGATTAGTTCTTACAGCAGGACAGTGCTCCATGCCATACTGCCAGGTCAATCAAGGTGTGGATGGAAGACCACCAGATCAAGATCATGTCATGGCCAGTCCAATCTCCAGACCTGAACCCCATTGAAAACCTTTGGAATGTGATCAAGAGGAAGATGGATGGTCACAAGCCATCAAACAAAGCCGAGCTGCTTGAGTTTTTGTGCCAGGAGTGGGATAAAGTCACCTAACTGAAACGTGAAAGACTGGTGGAGAGCATGCCAAGACACATGAAAGCTGTGATTGAAAATCAGGGCTATTCCACCAAATATTGATTTTTGAACTCTTCTTAAATTTTAGTATTGTGTTGCTTGAAAATGAACATGAACTTGTTTTCTTTGCATTATTTGAGCTCTGAAAACACTCCATCTTTTTTTGTTTGTTTGTTTTGTTATTTTGACCAGTTGGCATTTTCTGCAAATAAATGTTCTTAATGGCATTGTTTATTTGGAATTTGGGAGAAATGTTGTCAGTAGTTTATAGAATAAAAGAAAAGAAAAAAAAAAATCAAATACATACCTATAAACAGTGTTGGGCAAGCTACTTGGAAAATGTAGTGAGCTAAGCTAACAGTTACCCTTCATTAAATGAAGCTTCACTGCACTAATTTATATTGGACCAACATCATACCAAGTCAATGCTCTCTCAGTGATCAATAAAACTGCCAGTCAAACATATAGACAGGCATAATAGTTCAGTTTAATTGTTTATTCAACAACTGTTCCAAACCAATTTGGCAACAAAAACCAGTATCATGTACAGGGCCGGATTTACCTCAGATTGTGACATAGGCAAAATAAGTTTTTGCTGTTAGCCGGAAACCTCCTATTGGTAGTTGGTATTGTGGATTTATTGTATACAGATACATTTATATAAATAGTAACACTTCACAATAAGGTTCATTAGTTAACATTAGTTAACTAGTGTAGTTAACATGAACTAAGAATGAACAATACTTCTATTTTTATTTATTAATGTTAATTTCAACATTTACTGTACTGCATTATTGTAATGCATTATTAAAATGCATTAGTTAATGCACTGTGAACTAACATGAACAACAAATGAACGACTGTATTTTCATTAACTAACATTAACAAAGATGAATAAATACTGTAATGTATTGTTCATTGTATGCTCATGTTAGTTAATACATTAGCTAACATTAATGAAATCATATTGTATAGTGTTACCAATTTGCATCGTTGCATGTGTCATTATATTAGTAACATTTCACCAAAATCAAGTTCAAATACAAAGTTTTTGACCAGCGAATGTTTTTCCCCGTCATTAACACCACAAAGGCAGTATATATATACATATATAGATTGGCCTTCCACGGTCACCTGCATTTCCTGTTATAATGGTCGCTAGTCCTGTGCTTTCAGCACCTTCCTGTCCTGTGGTTCCCACACCAGAGCCAGTTCACAACATGGGTGCTACACCAGAGCCAGTCCGCAAGATGGCTGCCATTCCAGAGTCTTGTCCCATTATGGCTGCCAGCCCAGAACCTATTCAGCCAAAGTATCATATTATAAAAGATTCAGCGCTTCACACAAGCTATTTGACTGTGACTTGACAACAAATGCTAAGACACTCTTCTCTGCTCCTCAAATACAAAAAAAAAAACATTAGCCTTTATAAATATAGTGTTTCTTGAGTAAAGAAAACATACTTATCCAATCAACAGTTCTTTTATTTACCTTCAGACTGCAAACAAGCTGAGATGCTGCCACACTTCATTCACGAGAGAGGTGGGAGGAATAATGAGGTTTGACTGACAGTTTGAGGAGCCAATGGAGTTACGAGGTTTAGTGGCAGTGGCGTCACTTTTACTGGTCCAGGATCAGTGATCCTTAGATGTTATATTTCCGATTTGCGCTCGAGCTTCAGAAATGCTTTGGATAATGTAGCTTTTGTTGACGCTACCGCACTACTTGATCAAAAACAGAGCTTCGCTACTGCTGTCCTGTGGTTCCCACACCAGAGCCAGTTCACAACATGGGTGCTACACCAGAGCCAGTCCGCAAGATGGCTGCCATTCCAGAGTCTTGTCCCATTATGGCTGCCAGCCCAGAACCTATTCACAAGATGGTCGCCAGCTCAGAGCCTCTCCATAAGATGGCTGCCATTCCAGAGCCTCTTAAAAAGATGGCCACCACGCCAGAGTCTTCAGCCGTCATGGATGCCATGCCAGTGTTTCCGGCCATCATGAACGTTACTCTTGAAGCTAGTAAGGCAGTGCCCAGACAACCGAGACTGATGTCCAGTGTGGCGGACCCACCACTGATGTCGGTGCCAGTGGCAGGCATTCCGGTGACCTCAGCGCTCTCAAGCCCGGCGATCTCAGAGGTTCTCCCACCTTCCGCTAACCTTCCAGTAATGGCGGTCGCCATTTTGTGCATCTGGGCTATACACACTTCTGAGGCAGCGGCGTCCGCTCCAGCCTGCTCCAGTTCACAAGTCCACTCCTGAGCCCACTCCAGTTCACGAGCCCACTCCTGTCCATGAATTAAGTCAAGTTAAGTCACCTTTATTTATATAGCTCTTTATGCAAAACAGATTGTGTAAAAGTAGCTTTACAGTGTTAAACACAAAAAAAATGTGTGCTGATAATGCAAAAGTGCAATAGAAAACAGTGTTTTTCAGTCAAAGTCGGTTCATTGTTGATTCAGTGATGTCATCATCCAGCTCAGTTCAGTTCTCTTCAAATAGTGTCTGTGCAATCAAGTCAAAAATATTGCCAGAAATTGTGTCCCCAACTAAGCAAGCTAAAGGCAACAGTGGTAAGGAACCAAAACTCCATCGGTTGACAGAAATGGAGAAAAAAACCTTGTGAGAAACCAGGCTCAGTCGGGGAGCCATTACTCCTCTGGCAGACGAAACCAGCATGGTGTGGTTTAATTCCAGGCTGCAACGCAAGTCAGATTGAGCAGAGGACTCATCTGGTTCTCGTGGTCTTGTGCTGATGGCCGTCGAGGTGACGAGGTCTTCGCTGGGGATCTGTCTCTGGGGCTAATCTAGTTGACATGGTCTCCGCTGACATTCAGGGGTGTAGAGGTCGTCTCAAGGTGCTGATCCACCATCTGGACTGGCACGGACTGGATCCGGGTGACTGCAGTGACCATCTGATCCGGATACGGACTGGATCTGGGTGGCTACGGTGACCTCGGAATAAGAATAAAACAGACTAACATTAGTTCAAATGCCATTCTTCTTACAATGTAGCGAGTACATTGGGTGTTACGTGAAGTGTTCCCGGTTCAGGTTGACCTAATTAATGCAGCCTAACAATCCTTTTTTGTATTTGAATTATAGAAATGTGATAGTGTGTTATGTGTATGCCAGGTTACAGAGATGGGTATTTAATCTAGATTTAAACTGACAGAATGTGTCTGCCTCCCGAACAACATTAGGTAGATTGTTCCAGAGTTTGGGCTCTAAATATGAAAAGGATCTGCCACCCGCAGTTGTCTTCGATATTCTAGGTATTATCAAATAGCCAGAGTTTTGAGATTGCAGCATAAGTGAAGGACTATAATGCGATAAGAGCTCTGCTGGTCTGTCAAGTAATTAGAAGCTAAAACATTCAGAGCTTTATAAGTAATTAGCAAAATTTAAAAATGCATATGATGTGTAATAGGGAGCCAGTTCAGTGTTGACAGAACCAGTCTAATGTGGTCATATTCCCTGGTTCAAGTAAGAACTCTAGCTGTTGCATTTTGGACCAGCTGGAGTTTGTTTATGCACACAGAGCAACCACCCAATAAAGCATTACAATAATCTAACCTTGATGTCATGAACTTATGAATTAATGTTTCTGCATTTGACATTGAGAGCATAGGTCGAATCTGCTCCAGAACCTGCTCCAGTCCATGAATCTGTGCCAGTGTCCACTCAAGCCCCAGAGCTTAGTCCTGTGTCAGCGGTTCCTGGTCTTGTTATTCTGCCTGTTTTCTGGATTACTCTGTTTGCCTCAGCCCCTTACTCTGTCGTTGTTTTGGACTGCCTATTTGTGTATGACCTTTGCCTGCCTTTGGATCACATTTGTGGATTACGACTTCAGTTCATGACACACACACACACACACCCACACATATACTGTATATATATATATATATATATATATATATATAGCTGCATATTAAACATCAGCTGACTGTGCTGTGTTTGTTAATGTGCAGCTGAATATGTGCTTGCTTTTTGATATGGATCATTGGACCTTTAATCCTTCAAGTCTGCCTTACTTTGATATAATCATTGATTACAGCTGTAACATGCATCTGTAGAGCAGGAGGAATGTGACCCTCTGTTAACCTTTTTCTTTTCTTTTTTTTTCTCCTTCAGTCACCTTTGTTCTTGTCTGTCAGTCTCATCTACTGTACCCCTCATTCAATTTATTAGCATTTATAAAAGCATGTTTTCTTGCCCCTCTTTATCTCACCCTAATGAGTTAAGAACCTGTTTCTGATTTGCAAAATAGAGATAAGGTGAAAATTATACTTCTACCCATAATTCATAGTATAAATAAAGGCACATCTCACGCAAGACATGTTTTCAACACTAATAACTGAAATCAGGTACACTGGTCTAGACAACAGCAACATGTCAGGTCATCTCAAAGCATCAAGTGTGTTCTTCTTGCAATAAAGCATCTCATGTTGTTATCATGCTGAAGGTTATTTGGAATTTAAATCCCAGGTCAGGTTTGGAGACCTTGTTGGAAAATCCACTTCATGGATGGTCATTATTTGCCCCACTTTGATTTAGATTATGAGAGGTGCCTCTGATTAGCAATATATTTACATTCAATCATTTGAATATTCTTTTATCCAAAGTGACTTCACAAGCAATTTACCGTACAAGAACAAACAATATTTGTAGTACACAATAGAGTATAGAAGTTAGAGCAGAAGGACAAAAATAGAAAAACATTTTCTTATTTTAGTAGCTGTTTGGTATTGTGAAAAATGTTATACAAATGCAGTAGAATGGAATAGATATCACCCCACCGGTTTCTGTCACTTTCTCAGTATGTCACTGCCTCTTCCAAGATTCAATTTTACTTTTACTTGTTTAGACCCAAGACAGCAAAGGCCCCAAGTGAAAAAGCAAAAAATGGAGGGAGGGAAAGAGAAAGTCAGACAGCTATTGTTCAATGTACTTCAGTTGCCGTAAGGCATACAAATTTACCTCAAACTCTCTCTTTTCCTCTAAGGCTTGTGTCTCTGAAGGGTTTGCCAGCCTCTGTGCTGTGTGAGTGTGTTTCCTTTGTATTAATGTGATGTACAACACACACACACACACACACACACTAACAGATGGAGGTTGTAGGATTAAAGTACTCTACAGAGTTAAAGCCAAGCTGTTTCTATCCCACCCACTCTTCTTTGATTTGGGTAATTGCAGCATTTGCTGTGGTCCCACTGGAGTTACTTATGTCTCACACACTTAAACGCTGACAACAGTGATCTCTTAGCTTCCAGCTGAGGTATTCAGAGTCAAGATTTGTTAGAATGTCACCCTTCACAGCCAGGGGAAAAGTACAGTGGCCCGAAACAGTATTTGGACAGTTAAGCCATACTAAAAAAAATAAATAATAATATATATATATATATATATATATGTAGAAATGTCTTTACATTATGAAAGAAATATAACAACATATATACTGAAAATGAAGACTGAAAATATTTAAGGTTGTCAAATGTTAATGGACCATGTAAATGTGATGAACTACACCTCTGGTTACTCAGCTGTATACCTGTGTGAATAAAAATGTGCTAATGATGCTTGCATCATTTGTATACCGCCTTTTGCGATGCGGAAGTAAGCTATTTTCTGTGAATATGCGAGACTTCCAATTAATTAGCTGCTATAGGCATATAACTAGAAGAATAACAAAGTGTGTTAAATGGTAAGACTATTTTACCAACCAGTGTGTTTATGATAACGGTAATATATTTAAATAATATGATAACAAATACCAGTTTGAGGATGACATTGGAAGTGAAGGTAGAAATGGCTGCGCCTGTACTGATATTTATCATATTTCCAGACATTTTTAAGTGTGACCTCCATGTAGTCTGCTTTTTAAATATCAACAAGTATAATCTACACTGCAGCTTGTTCTGGCCATGAACTGTTGGCATGATGGTTGTGTTGAGGGTTGTCTAAAAGGCTGTGTCTCCTTTAAGACTTCAGTGTAAACGCCTACTCCTATAATTGAGTAACATAATTTTATAACATATTACATGTGGAACACTTTTGAAAACTTAAACTATTTTACTATTACTATTCTGGCTATGAACTGCCCTCTTAGGCTGGAAGACACTACCTATAGGGCTAGGTGTCATATTTAAGGCCGTTTCACACTGAGTGCGATGCGAAAAAGCGAGGCGAATCGCTGACGAACGTTGCTTTCACACCGAGCACGAAACGATTGATCGCCTTCTGCTAATTCACGCCTGCACGCTAGGTGGTGCCGACCAGCAATGCATTTTTACTCAGATATGCATCTCATATATGGATTTAACATCATCCACTGCTCAATATACAGCATTAAATATAGCTAAATAACTTTATAAAGTTTAATATGCCAGAAACACAAACTATCTATAATGCTTACAAGAAAACAACTTAAAATATAAATAAGTACAACTAGCATCAAGCCACATTTGAACATTTATGTGATTATTAATGTTTTTGCTTAAAACCCACTATAAACCATCATTGAGTGCTTGTAATAACTTCCGATTGTGATCTATAGATGATTTGGATTCTATAATAGGCAGACATGCACTCTTTGTAGGCTATGTTTAATAACGCCACACTGCTTATTGTCATAAACATCCTTTATTGTTATAAAATTACCATGAGCTGCATACAAAACACATACAGAAAATATATCGTCATAATCATGTCTATTTGCTTTCATATTTCATGTCTAGAAAAATGTTTCACTCATTTTTATAAACACGGAAGATCTAGAGAGTTAACGCGCTCTGACTTGAAACACTCGCGCATGTGGAAGAAAACGGACACTCCAGATCACATAATTCAATGGAGAGTTTAGAAATTATATTAAGAACATGTGAGAATAAATCTGTTCTCAGATACCAAAGATAACAGGAACTCGGCATCCATTCTCTTCTTTCTACCGGGATACTCTTCTTCGGTGTTTGTTTACACTGGTTTTCGAAACAGCGCCACCATTCTCACCCTTTTGTGCAACAGCAGCTGCTCTGGGCACGTGATCTAAGCTCAAATCTGATTGGACGGCCCGTTTCATCGTGGAGCGACGGGGAAAAAATCGACACACAGGACGAAAAAAAAATCCTCGCTTATTCACACCGCGAATGATCGCGCCTTGTGTGATTAACCCCCAACTGCTCCCCAGGCGCCGCAGCAAAAATGGCTGCCCACTGCTCCGGGTGTGTGTTCACGGTGTGTGTGTGTTCACTGCTGTGTGTGTGCACTTTGGATGGGATAAATGCAGAGCACTAATTCCGAGTATGGGTCACCATACTTGGCCGCATGTCACGTCACTTTTTTTCACTTTAGCCCCATAGGGATCTATTTTTTTTCGATTCAAAAGCGTCATCGCGCCGAACATTCACGCCAAATTTTCGCTTTCAGTGTGAAAAGCCCTTTAGTGTTAGTGTTGATTAATTGGTGTTATTGTTAATTAATTATAATGACTAGCTTCCTGTAGCTTGTTTTTTTTAGCTTGCCATTTTGAGGAAGCTCTTGTCATTTGTGTGCTTAAGCTGCATCAAAATGTGGGTGTGGCATCTGAAGCTAACACTTTTTGGGCCATTTTCGTTTTAACAATTCCAAATGCATTAAGCTCTATGGAGTGGCCAGTTATTTACCAGACAATTTGCATATCATTGTGTGGATGGAGCTGATATCAAAACAATTGGAAAAAGATGCTAGAAACATTGTATTGTATGACATATCATACATCATTGTTTTCTTGCTAAGCTTGTAAAATCAGTGTTCTGTGACGCTGTCTGCAGCAATTTTCATGTGGAGGTCAAAGTGCTGCATGATGCTTGCGTTGAGAGGTGCGTCTCCTCTCCTCTCTCAGTATCGGCAGCTGCTATGGCTGGTTGCTAGGCAACAACATCTCTGCACAAAGACGGAGCCCAGCTGGGGTGGACTAGTCTGCCAGTCTGCACGTCCTTCCGGAGGTGCGATTGTGAATGTGTGAGCATGTGTGGAGGGGTTATTGAGTTTACTGTATGTATGAGCTAAAATGCTTACAGATCCTTGTTGATTCATATAACCATCAAGGAAACAGTCTCTCTCGGAAAGCTTTAATCTGTACCGCCAACTAGGTTTTTACATTTTTTGAAGAAAAAGATGCTTGCTTGCAAAACTTGTCACCTTTTATTATCTGCCAGGTTAAAAATTGTAGTACACCAACAAGCTACATGATTTTAGGTATAATTCATGTCTGTAGCACAAACATTTAAATAATGGTGTTGCTTGCCTTTGCAAACACCCCTGATAATTACTGAGTGGAATAATAATAATTTTGTTCATGCAGAATTGAGTGGAATTTATTAAAGCATGGTTTGATTTTTCAATTTACTTTTCGTGTGTGAGAAACAGATGTTAACCCTTGATTAGAATGGAGTGCAATTTGGTTTAACATTCTGAAAGAGGAATAATTATTCTCTGAAAACTGCACCTCTTAATTCTGGTATGTCTCCAGAATAACACAGGCAGAGAGAGGAAGAGACAAAGAGACGGGGCCATTTTGTTTCTCTTTCTCTGTACTCGCCTGCAATCTAGTGGTTGTACACTACACTATAAACCTTGAGCCCCCTGTCTAGTACTAGACTCAACAGTATCAAACCACACAGCTGAGACATGTTTAGTGTAAGACATGTCTTAATTTCTTTATGCGATGGGTCATGAACTGCATTGTTTTAGTTTTTTTTAGGTTTATTGAGGTGCACTTATAATAAAATAGTAAGATTTAGATTAGTAAGATTTGTACATCAAAAACATCTAGAAAAAAAAGAAGAAATAAAAGACCACATTCTACCCTGATTTTAGCCCTGTTTAAAAGGCTGTGTCTCATTTAAGACTTCGATGTAAATGCTTATTCTTATGATTGGTTAACATCTTTGCATATGAAATATATTACACTTGGAACTATACTGAAAAGTTTTTACTATTACAGCTGCCAAGAACAGTTATGATTATAGCATTATATTTAGATCTACTTCCATTACATATTATTGTAGTTTATGTAGTCATGTCTTATGAGTACACAATAAATAAGAGAATCATTGTGCAGTGCTTATATAGTCATTGATTATAACAGGGTTTTTAGTGAAAATGCAGAACTGATTCACTGAGCTGTGACTGACAGCAACAGAGTGTTCTTTGCCTGCTTTCTGTATATAATTTAAGCACAATTTAAATAACAGGTGATTTCCATGCTACTAGAAGGAATAATGTAAAGTTGACTATTTAGACAATAGCTTGACTTACTAATGCATAAACAAACAAACAAAGAACATCTGACTGAATTTGAGTCCTTACATATGCATAATATGTAAGAATAAACACGCTTACATGTTGTCGCATTTCTGTCAGGTCCATATCTTTCTGTAAATGTCTGTTTGCAAAGCCTGTGTTGAATTATGACTGGTTTAGTAAAAAGCCCACAGTAAAATATACCAAACAAACAAATAATGCTCTGCTGAGACATTCACATAGTTGAAACAACCACTTTCTTAACAATAGGACCCTTTGAAAGGTAATGTTACTTTTAGTTAAGTGATCCCATTTTCTCTTTCTTCATTAACACGCCAATGGGCGGGTCAAAGAGATGATAATGAAGAAGTAGACATTGATCTGTGTCTGTGCAGGCATTCTTGTGCTGATGTATTCATCTCTATTACATAATAAAGAGGAGGAAGTAGTCATTTTGGCAGCTTGGTTTTAACAAAAGCTGTTTTTAGACTAACGTTAAATTCTTCCCATATGTGGTGCTACAACTGAAAAATGTATAATCAAATTAAATAAGTATGCATCTTCTTTGGGGTAAATGCTAACTTTTTATTTAAATATCACTCAGACAAACAAATGAACATGCTTATAGAACAGCTTATAATGTCAAATCTGAATGTCAAATATTATGAAATTTAGCAGATACGTACAAGATGTCTATAGTATGCTATGTATTAAATTTTGAATAAGAACTTGCCACAAATTGGCACTACTCTGGATCCGTGATGGTTAAAATAAAAAATGTATTATTTCTTTGAATCCTTGAGTGCCCTCCAAAGTTGATTTAAAGGGTATTCATTTTTTGCAAGAAATTTTTTTTTTTTTTTTGCCATTTCACCCTTTTTTGAAAAACCTACTTTTAAAATGGCATGAAATTTGGTACGTGCCATCATGACATATGCCTGACAAAAATACATTAAAAACAATTTTGAGTCATTTAATAATTGTGAAGACTTAGGTCAATATATTTGTGGTCGTGGCTTATAAATATTTTTGATGCTTGAGGGGCTAACAGCAATTCCTTAAAAATCAGCCATTCTTAGTAATGGGAATGTGTCTCATAATTTTAGTGTAAATATAATTATTATGAAAGGATTATAAATATACTGAGTTTCCATTATCTCCGAAACTATAAGTATTTCCTCAAAGTGTATATATTCCTAATGTTATTGATAACCTAGTTGTCAAGTTGGCAGACAAGACCGAACATATTGATGCCCTACTTAAAGACTCCATAATACATACAAACATACATGCATGGCAGTTTTATCACCATATCATCTACATGAGCCGTTGGTGCTTAAACCCTGATAATCACAGTTTGCGGCTATATTTTTTTATTTCATTTCATTTCAACCAAATGAGGCAAACTATTTGTTTTTATAAAGACCACCACCAAAGTCCAGTGTGGTTCAGTTTCTTTGTCCATCAGGTCATTTGTATTCCAGTCGGTGACTAGTGTGTGCAGTACAAAGCTAAGATATCTCTCCTTCAACAGCAATGCTGTAAGCGCAGTTAAAGGAGGGGTGGATGCAGTTACCTTCAGAAGAAGACAGACGTCCATTATTAAAATTCAGCACAGCCTTTGTGCTGCCAGAAACAAAACTATAATAAAACCTTCTTAATATGCGGATGATCTCACTCACAGCCAATCAGACTCTTTCATTTCCCCACACATGCCCTTATCTGTCTAACCATTCAGGAGAAGGTTTTTTTTCTGTCTTTCTTTCTTTCTCTCTGTTTTGCTGAGTGAGCGGGTTATAGACTGCACGTAATCACAGAGGATGTTGCTATGGTGACAACAAATCTGCAGGGCGATTGATGGTGCAGCAGTTACTGTGACAATAGTGCTGCAGGAATACGCTGAGTGGACGCTTTATGTTTAGTTTGACAAGGTCAGATACGTGGTGGGACAAGAACCCATCAAAATAGAACACATAGTACCCCCTCGGATTACATACCATAGTGCATTTCTGTACAGTATTTTACTGCAAGGACCCCTGACAGCTACACCCAATCTCCTGTACACTGTGTGACTGCAAATAACACATCCAGTATGAATCCTGTTACATCAGTCAGCTAACTTAAACAGCACTTAAATGATCATTACTTTTGAGTGTGACCTCCCCCAATAAGTACTAATAAACAGACAATATGCTAGTAATATGCATGCTAATAAGCAACTAAAGTTAATAGTGAGAATTGGACCTTAAAATAAAGTGTTACCGACTTTTTTACCAAATTGAGTTCTCTTTTGCCTTTTATTGGGCTTGAAAAGACAAATTCGTACAAAATTATTATTTTTTATTTATTTATTTATTTATTTATTTTGTAATATAACTTCAGTTCAGTTCACTGTTACATCATTGTTTCTCTGTGACCAAATCACATACAAATAATACTTTTTTAAATGAGTCTGGACATATGAGCACTTCTTCTTTCCTTCTTTTTATGTTATTGCAATACAAAAACATTGGGGGCCAACCAAAACTCTTAACTCAGTAACACTTTAGATTAGGGAACACTATTTACTATTAACTAGTTGCTTATTAGCATGCATATTACTAGCATATTGGCTGTTTATTAGTATTTATAAAGCACATATTAATGCCTTATTCTGCATGACCGTATTCTGGATCCCTTAACCCTACCCTATACAAAACATAACTACTACAATAACTACCTTACTTACTATCAATAAGCAGCAAATAAAGAGTTTGTTGAGGAAAAACTCTTAGTTAATAGTGAATGTGTTCCATAATTTAAAGTGTCACCTTCTAACTCAAGAGTTAATGTCTTATTTCTAGGTTTACATCCAACACTTTAAACTGTAGTTTAAAATGAATTATTACATTTATGCAAAGTTAATAGACTCCCTTGTCATTTATTTATGTTCTCCATTTGAAAATATTCGACTTTGTCAGTTTATTTAACCTGTTGTTAACATTATTGTTTCTGCTGCATGTTTTTATTGTTGTGATAGGAAGATGAAATTAAACAAAAACAGAAGTAAAATATGAAATAAATATCAGTTCCCTATATCAGTTATCGGACAGATAAATATACAAATAATCTTGCATCTGTGTTGGTTATAAAAAATCTATATCGGTCTAAAATCTAAAACTCTGTTATAATACTAAGTTACTTGGATCGAAACCAAAGAAACAACAACTTTTTGTCATGGGGTCAGTGAAAACTTTGGCAGGGCAAGTAAAAACAGGTCAAGCCAGTAGACAAGAGTTGAGCCCTATACACACCTTTTTATGATTTTCACTCTTTTTAACAGTTAACCTATAGTAGTCCTGACAGGGCGAAAAATCAAATTTGCAGCTCCAGATGTACTGATCCTTTTTTAACAAATTGCTTGAGCTGAAACCACCATGTGACTGATAACTCTGGAGCTGCAGCAAAGCGACATTTTATTTTATTTTATTTCATTTCATTTCAGGCACTCTGACAGGTTATTCAATGTGTCACTGTCAACTTGTTACACTTCTTTCTTCTCAGTTACTCTGAATAGGCATGCTGGGGAAAAAAATCAAGAATTCAATTTCTCTTTGTTCTGGAGTGCAAATTCCTTTCTGTCTTTTTTACCGTCTCTAAATACTTGCTTCTTTCTTTCTTTCTTTCTTTCTTTCTTGCTTTGTCATAGGTCAGGGCAATATAGCTTAAGTTGTTGATATTTAATATTTAATATTAATATTAATGATTAGCTAATGACATTATGATATTAAGATATTAAAAAAAAGTTTTATTTTATTTTATTTTATTTTATTTTACTTTTTATTTTACTTTACTTTACTCAGTAAGCCTCTCACTATGTGTTGGAGAAAATACAACTACTAGTTATTTCACTCTTTTTGTAGTTTATTTTTACCTAGTCATTTTCTTTGTTCTCCTCTTACTCCTTTTGTATTTATGTGTGTATTTCACCTTCTTTGCCCTTGTGTATTGTTTTTTGGCATACACTTTTATTGTGCTGCTGCTATGGCACTCACACTCAAACACGCGCACACACACACACACACACACACACACACACACACAAACACACAGCTTACTGGGTTTTTGGGTTAGGCACTTCCATGAGTTGAGTTCTCTTTAATTGTTCTCTTTTAAGAGAGGGCAGACATTAATTAGTGTGATTCCTGGGGGTGATACCACATATGAGAGTGTTGGAAAATCTTTTATCAATCATGTATTTTACTAAATGAATAGCAGCATAAATGCAAGCACACAGACAGTCACCGCCCCTTCCCCAAAACAAATAGATCTCCCAGAGGAGTAATGAGGGCCGTGTCTTAATTTTTCATTCTTTTGTCTTTGCTATACAGAACATGCTTTTGATATTTTAGAAGGCATTTGAGAAACTCCTCCTTAAAATAGTGTTTTATTGATACAACTCGTGCATTAAAGAGTGCATACACTGAATCACTCTTTCACAATCGTGGTGTTATCATCCTGGAATATGGAATATATAGGTTAGATTAAAAGCTACTCACTGCATTAGTTAGGGTTAAAAGAATGTTGCCAAACATATACCAGGAACATATTAATCACTGCAATAGTGATCTAATTGCTTATTTAAATCAATATGTGACCCTGAACCACAAAACCAGTCATAAGGGTCGATTTTTCGAAATTGAGATTTATACATCATCTGAAAGCTGAATAAATAAGCTTTCCATTGATGTATGGTTTGTTAGGATAGGACAATATTTGGCTAAAAAGCTGGAATCTGAGGGTGCAAAAAAATCTAAATATTGAGAAAATCGCCTTTAAAGTTGTCCAAATTAAGTTCTTAGCAATGCATATTACTAATCAAAAATTAAGTTTTAATATATTTACACTAGGAAATTTACAAAATATCTTCATGGAACATGATCTTTACTTAATATCCTAATGATTTTTGGCATAAAAGAAAAATGAGATAATTTTGCCCCTACAATGTATTTTTGGCTATTGCTACAAATATACCCCAGCGACTTAAGACTGGTTTTGTGGTCCAGGGTCACATATATGATGTCTTGTTTTCACCGTTATATTCTGTCGGGATTATAATATTGTCGCAAATTTTGTATGCTTTAGTCCTATAGCATTAATCTCACAACATTATATCCCGCATTCAATATTATAACGAATATTGACAGATTAAAATGAAACTAACACATAATTTATTTCAAAGACCACATACAACATACATTAATTGCAATCTTTGCATTAATCTAGAGCAGTGCTTCTGAACTGGTTTGGCCATGGGACCCACATTTTCCCATGGTCATCAAGCATGCTCGTAGTTTCTTTTGCGCTTTAGTGAAATGATATACAGCGTGCGCCGCCACATTTGCGCATGCAATTTAAGAGTGCATGCTACAAGCACAGTATAACGTCTGACAGGACAGGATAGTTAATTTTTTCTGAGGTGAGAGACTTTTTATTTCATAACATGTTACAAAAATAACAATAGAATAATGAGACTGACATTAAGCCTGACAACATCTTATCTGACCGCAGATACTGAATCGGGACAGCACATTTTTCTCAGGCAGTCTTTACTTTTTTTACTTTAAGTGAATGAGATGAAACATCATTGAGAGATGACAGAAGTGTTGCCATTTATGATATGTCCAGAAACATGCGCGCATCCAGGGTGTGATCTAGTCTGGCTTCTCAATATGTACAGTATCAGCGGATCAGGTGTGAGTGAGAAGGGAGCTACTATCCGATGATTCCCCAGCAGATCGCGAAAAGCGCTGAAGTTTTCACATGGAGTGTGATAACACATAGCCGCACTGACACGGTGAATGATAGCCTATAATCAAGTTAAGTCAAGTCAAGTCAAGTCACCTTTATTTATATAGCGCTGGGTAACATGTAAAGTGTGAAGAGTAATGGCCCTAGTACTGAGCCTTGAGGTACTCCATACTGGACTTGTGATCGATATGATACCTCTTCATTCACTGCTACGAATTGATGGCGGTCATATAAGTACGATTTGAACCATGCTAATGCACTTCCATTAATGCCAACAAAGTTTTCTAGTCTATTCAAAAGAATGTTGTGGTCAATAGTGTCGAACGCAGCGCTAAGATCCATTAGCACTAATAGAGAGATACAACCACAATCAGATGATAAGAGCAGGTCATTTGTAACTCTAATGAGAGCAGTCTCAGTACTATGAAGGAATATAATTGTGAGGATACTACCTTTTCTAGTATCTTGGACAGAAAAGGGAGATTCGAGATCGGTGCCAACGTTTAGAATAAGTTCTTAAATTTATCTCTTAAGAACAGCTTTGTAGTCTCACCAATAAATCATCAAGACAATTCAAACACTTTCATGATATTTAATTTGTGAACTAGTTCTTGTTAGGCGCAGCCATCACTGTTAGCCTACCGGAAATAAGTTTACCCAGCGTGGGTCAATCCGGAAGCCAAAAACCCGGCAATGTGAAATTGGCCGGTGGGTTGAATGGGTTGAATCAATTCAATAACAATAGGCTTGTTCGAGATGCATCGGCGCTGCGCAGACCGATCAGCACATGACATCAAAGTACCGCGAGAGCGATTCAAAAGCTTAAAGAGTCGTCTGTTCTACAATCACTCTTGCGGTACTTTGATGCCATACGCCGATTGGTCTGCGCAGCGCCGATGCATCTCGAACAAGCCTATTATCACTTTCTCAACATCACTTATCGCGAGAACTCGTGAAGACCGTTGCAGACAGAAGACGTTTGTCAGCCATCTTGGTGTGCTTCTCCACAAAGTTTGGCAATTTTCTCAATCTACAAATTTGGTAAGTACATATTTGTATTTATTGGTTTAATATGTGTAAAATTATGTTGTCTAAGAAGAGTATATTTTAATGCGTCATATTTTCTAGTTATATGTATGCCAGTGTTGGTTTCACGGCACTCTGAAGCCTCAAAATACACACAATTCCACAGCATTTTTCACATAAATACCCATGCGGTACTGAGCCAAACTTATCTAGAGAATGATAAAAATACAGTTTGGCATGTATTATTTGAGCCCAGTGCTGCATTAGAGACCATTCAAACAGAGCACGAGATGGAGCGCAACAGATAACTGCATGGATTTAGAATGGTGGGAAAAAAAAAAAAAAAAGAACTTTAAACTTGACAGCATCTTATAATCCGTAAAATGCGTTCGTCAGATACATTATACATAGATGAAAAATTAGGAATAAACAAGATGACAACTCAAACTGTCTCCTTGAGCACCTCCCTCAAAGTTCGTTTGGAGCACGTACATATGACATTAGCTATATTTGTATGCTCATTTTGGAATAACGCATAAAAGAAACTCTGGATGGAAATACCACGATGCGCATAAATTCTAAAAATGTGCATAAAAAACTTATGCGCACAATTGTGTCAGATAAACTTTTTATCCGTTAAGAAAAAAATTGCAAAAAAACTAGATGGAAACACAATTACCAAATAAAATCCTCCATGCGCATAAAAAAAGTAATGTGACTTTGCGTTATGGGACGGGATACCTGGACTAACCAGCAGACCGATCTCACTGCACAGTAACTCAAATGTTGTTATGGTCTTTCTTAAAGCCTGTCGTTAAAGTATTTCTGTTTAATTGCCTTCCAGAACTGTTTTCCACGACTGTGTTCCCAAACAGCAGCATCCGCCTCCGAAAGCAAAAAAATATATACATAAATAAATAAATTTTCATAATTCCCAATGTATGTATATAATACCGAAAGAAAGAAAACTGTTTACAGCATTTTTAATATAAATAAGCACCAGTTAAGCTGCGATACCAAAGAGGACCAGGGAGACGCCAAAAGACCACTAAACCTGCTGCCTTAACCTGTACATGCTACTACACTGATCCATTCAGAATAACTAAACCACTGACCAGCGCATAATCTAAAACACCTTCAGCCGGCATTCATTATAAAACACCCAGACACTGATGCTTTGACTCAGTACCGGCAACATGTCAGAAGTGCCTGTACGCACGAAAAAGTGCCAGTACGCTAAAGACTAAAATAATGAAGTGCCGGTACTGCGTTCCGGTGCGTACCGGCCCACTTCAAGCACTGGGCACAAGTCATTTATTATTATATATGAAAATTATTATATTCAGAGTCTCCTCCTACTTTTCTTAGTGATATTTAGTACCAGTGTATCAGGAAGTTAAGATTTTGTCCTCTTTGACTTGTTGGATTGAAACTGTGCTTAATTTGCATATGTTTTATGCAATATTCCAATTTTGCACATAAGTTAAATTCGCAACTTTGGATGGAAACATAGCTGTTGCTGACATAACCTTGGTTCAGATAAAGTCCTGAAGGTACAAACTCTTCTTTCAGTTTTCTGAAGTAGTTATTGAAGTGCCTCACCGGAACCCATTGTAATGCTGTGCGAATATACGGTCTTAAGTATATTAATGTATTAAATTTGCATTTTTTGTTCTAATTTCATGTGTTAAGTCATTTAAAAGCCTTGTCTGGATTGTAATTGGTAATTGAAACGTAAACTTGTCATGACATTTGACTTTCTCTGTAAAAATATATTTATATATATATATTTTTTTTATTATTTTACAGTGTTGTTTTAACGTGTTTCTGTATTTTTCATGTTTATGATATTTTGAAATGACTGAAGATTAGCGCAGAATTCAACGATCTTGTGGATGTACCTCAGCAAGTCCTTTTGCAGTTGTATCCAACAAAGTGCTATGCAGACATAATAGGAATGACTGTCACATTTTAGAGCTTGGACAAAGATGTAAGTAAATTTGTTTACTTTATAAGTGCACATATTTATTGGAGTCTTTAAGCTTTAAGATTGTAAGGCACATTTTAATGCTTCCCTTTGTTTTTATTAAAGCACACAGGTTCTGAGCAAGAATTCATCAAGGACATGACTGTTGGAATTATAGTTGTTGGTGACCAAATTTTGCACCATCAATTTGCAGTTCATTCAAGCAGTTATTTTCACATTTATTTACACTTTATATATATATATA
>NW_015623461.1:66465-70464 GCF_001515625.1 Sinocyclocheilus rhinocerous | reverse complement strand
TGGCCAATCACAGCACACCTTGCTTTTTCAGACCGATGAGCTTTGTAAAAATCGACGCGTTTCAAAAAGGCAGGGCATAGAGGAGAAACAATAATGTACAGTATTTGGAAAATAATGTGTTTTTTGAACCTTAAACTGCATAAACACATTTCATTACACCAAATACACAAAATAATGTTATTTTTAGCAACATCATATGACCCTTTTAAAGTTTACTTAATCCTCTTGATTGCTTGCATAAATTGATACAATATTTAAATCCAAAGTTCTGACAACAAAACATCAAGTTAAAAATTATCTTTAATTCTTAGAACAAAATATTAGTTGAAACAACAAAATCACTATCTTTGTAATAACTGAAATTCTTAGTTTCAAAGAACTCAAAATTTTAAGGCAACCAGGTTACTTACTTTTTTAAGTTTTTTTTTTCAAAGTGTATGAATATATTTTAACAGTTACATGTAAATCTGTATAGTTTTTAGAATTACAAAATGTTTAGTGTTTCTTGACTTTTTAAATAGCATTTCAGATGTGGTAGATCCAGGCTTTCAACTATCAGCATAGAGTCTGGTCTACTTTGAAGATTATTCTGGCCAAGATAGGGATGTTCATTTCGGTTATTTTTTCTAACCGACAACCGACGCTCGTTAACCGATTGTTAACCGTTAACCGACAGGATTATTTTAAATTAGAATTGAATTAAATTAGAAAGGATAAGTGTATGTGACCCGTTAAAAAATACTAACATTTGTTTTCCGGCGATTAATTTTACATGTGCAAAAAGCAGCAAACAACAGAATATGAGGATTCACATGTTCATATCATATCACATCACGCACCTGCAGCGCTTCTGCATAATAAAGCTAGGCTATATATATATATTTATAAGCCTATTTATTCGTTATATATATACGAATAAATAGGCCTATACGAGAAACATATTTTTACTTAAATAATAAATTAAGAAAATGAAAGAAAAACTGTGCAACAATTAGTCTAGTATGCAGAGTTTCGGTTCATTTTTGTGCTGCGCGAAAGGAAACAGATGACAGAAAGCGGCGTCCTATTTTTCTTTAGGCTTATTTTACAAAAGCACAAAGATTTGTTTTTATTGTGAATGTACACAAATAAAGGCAAACCTTTTACAATTCCGATTATCTTTAGGACTAAAAGGAGTAGTTGCTTCCACTGTTAGAAGGAAAAAACTGTTGTGATTGCAACATATGGAAAAAAAAAATGTAGTAAAAAAAATATGTAGTAAAATCTGTGCCGTTAAGTGTTATCACCGCACCGCCGTGATGTTATGCAAAACATTTTGTTTTACCTGGATATTGGAACGCGAGTGAAGCCTAGGCTACATAATAAATACTAATTTGCCATGCAAATACATCGCAAATACGAAAATACGGTTTCAGTTTCATTTTAGCCTGAATGAATTCGTTTTGGCTTGTCGTTTATATTGCTATAGCTTCTTATATTTTAAATTCTTGTTCTTTTCTAAATACTGTTAATTGAAAGGATTTGTTGTGGAGTGAGGGGAACTAAAATAGCCTAGCTATGTTTACAGTGTTTATTATAATGTTTGTAAACATTTTGCGTCGGCATCAGGCCTATTTCTGAATGAAACAATAAAAAGTGACTTATACGCGACTTATGTTTTTTCCCCCTAAAAAACATTTTTTTTATACGCATAGCGTATTTTAACCATGCAGCAAACCTTTTTAAATATTTTGATAAATTTCTGAAAAAATAAATAATTAAATGACTTTTTAAACCATTTAACTGATTGTATTAATCGGTCAAAATTCTTACGGTCGGTTAACCGGTTAAAATGAACATCCCTAGGCCAAGAACAACCCATTTACATAGGAAGACATCATATGACTTCCATGTAAAATGCCTCTTACCATGTAAATACCTACTACAGTTTGTTTTTATGTGACATTTAAGCCAAAATCGATTATATAATTTAAGAAGTTTACACAGTTGGTGTTTTATTTACATATTTATTTTTTTAGTTGATGCTAAGTATTTCAAACAAAACTTTGACTAGAATGACTGAATTAATTAATTAATCAATTAATTAATTCTGGAAAGATGAAAAATGATTAAATTCCATGAACTTACATTGGCACATCCAGTGACTAAAATCGAGTTCTTCATACACACATAGTGGCACGTACAACCTCCCAAAAGGCAGCATCAAAGAAGAGCTATACATATCAGATCACATGCATGATTTATTATGTATTACATATCACTAAAACTTACAATCTGAAAATCATTGTACACTGTATCTCAATTTGAATGACAGACTCATAATTAGCAGACAGTCCCTGTTGACTTCTGGTCTTCTGGGAGTCTGGCACTTTTAATATTGCTCTGTCTAATACTCGTTCCTGCATAGTATAGTTGACAGAAGAATAATTATGAGTAAATAATTAAGAATAAATGAGATTTAATACTACATGATGTCTTTGTGACATATATGTTTGCCGATTATGAACATGAATAGTACTTTTATGGAAATGGTGCTTTCCACTGTGTGCTACAAAGAAAATACTAGTTATAATGTTTTGCATCAGTCTGTGGAATAATTTGAAGGTTAAGGGAGGTTCCTTTTAGTGTGTGTGGGTGAGACAGGAACAGCACAATAGCGAGCACAAATATATATAGTTTTTTTTCTCTTCATTGAGCCCAACCCTATTACCTCTACAACAAACATGTAAATATCAAGTGGGCGAATGTTCAAAAGGACAGTGTGACAGTGTGGTCAATGGCTGGATGATCAAAGTAATGTGAACACAATGTACCTTTATCCTCATCAGCCAGACATTCTTATTCACTCATTTAACAGTGATGACAGTAGACAGTGTTATATGAATTAGTCTTTTAAGTTTTTTTTTATTTTTTTAACCTTGTAAAAATAATTTTAATGTGATTTATGGACTTTAAATCTGGTGCTATTCTTAGTACTAATTAAAAATAAATTAAATTCCATAAATTATTTCCAGCAAACTGGTCCCAACGCCATTTTGTATTGCTGTATGAAGTCAGATTGCACAAGTTATCTATCACTGGTGTAGTTCAAAATTAACTTCTTGTTAACAATGACTACATTTATCAGTCAATAAAGGAAACTGTATTTTTCCGCAAAAGTATTTAGACATTGCGGCAAGCCTAATAAATATATAGTTATTAGGCTTGCCGCGATAGACAGTGCTGATGGTGATATTTTCTGTCAATATGGGGTGCTGTGTGTACATTAATGAGGAAAAAAAATTAACTTAAATGATTTTAGCAAATGGCTGCAATATAACAAAGAGTGAAAAATGTAAGGGGGTCTGAATACTTTCCGTACCCACTGTATATATATATATCAAACCAAGTTGCATATATTTTAAATCACAAGCATAACAATCAATAAATTAAAATAAAATAAAATCAATAGATATATTTCGTCAAAATTAGGATCACAAGTGTTTTTTTGTTTTTTGTTTTCGTCTTTTTTTCTTTCTTTCCACTTTCTGGTTGTCAAACCTTGTGTAACCGGTTCATATGATAATATGATGAACTACAGCAGTTATAGGACACCAGTGTTAGGACATTTGTGTAAACTGACTTCAAACATCAATGAAAGATTGATATGAGTGTATATAATAGCAAGTCTTTGTCTCTCAGTGCATCTTGTCACGGAAACATTTTGTTTTTGTTCCTCATATTAGAACAAATAGCATAGTAACGTAGAAAAATACTGCAAAAAATGTAAAGACACAATATGCAGATGTTAGAGTATGTTTTTTTTTGAGGCACTCTCCCTTCACTTCTTATCATGTAACATGACAAAAAGCAACGGAACCCGTCCCTTAGACACAGGGGCGTAGCCATCATTTCAGAAGTGAGGGGGACAGAAATGTTATATATATATATATATATATATATATATATATATAACATTTCTGTCCCCCTCACTTCTGAAATGATGGCTACGCCCCTGTG
>NW_015623461.1:66271-66428 GCF_001515625.1 Sinocyclocheilus rhinocerous | reverse complement strand
ATTACATTTTAAAATATATTTAAATAGAAAACAGTTATTTTAAACAGTAAAAAAAAAATAGATTTTTTTTTTTTAATTAAAAATTTTACTGTTTTGCTGTACTTTGGATCAAATAAATGGGTGAACAGAAGAGAGAAGAGACTTCTTTAAAAAAAAC
>NW_015623461.1:59622-65154 GCF_001515625.1 Sinocyclocheilus rhinocerous | reverse complement strand
TATTACCTGGAGATGACTTGAAAAACACAAATAAACCATATATTGTCGCAATCATATGTCTAATGTCTTCATGTTTCCAAACGTTTCTGTTTTTCTGTGAAAAGTAAACAACTGTTTTCATACAGCCATAGACGCTTTTGTCCATATTAGGGATTTCCTGGTACAACTTCCTCCGGCTTCAAGTATGAATGAAACACACTGCATGGAGTGTTTTGCGCTCCGTGATGTTCATCTTGCCTTATTCTGGGTCCGAATAAAACATCAGGTCATGCACATACTATCCTGTCTCTTTGAATTTAAATCTATATTTATTCACACAGGCTCTTGAAAACCTCTATGCAAACACACTTGCCTGAAAAAAGTGCGGGGGATGAATTTACATGATATTAAAAGTGGGGGTGACACGTCCCCCGCGTGATCTACGCCCCTGCTTAGACACACACATAAACAGAGATTATGATCACATCTGGCTGTAAACTATAAGCAAACAGCAAGCAGTTTTGTAGATGACCTCTGGATACTAATTGTCATTTAAGGGCAACACTATGAATTCAGACTGAATCTTTCCCAATCTATTTGGTTACAGACTGAAATCAGGTCATTTGATTGTTTCATTGATCTGGGGAGGGTCGCACCCACCAGAGCAGCTTACTCTTCTTAGTTAATTCCCATCACTTCTGGCAATGCAGCCACACACACACACACACACACACAATCTCACATGCTTCATGTTCTTCCTGTTGCTCAACGTACTCTGTACAGTCATGGCCAAAAGTTTTGGAAGTGACATAAATTTTGTGTTTTGCAAAGTTTGATGCTTAAGCTGTTGTGGTGTTCATTCACATTGTTTCTAGATTATTGTGTAGAGTGATCAGATAATCACCAAAAAAAATGAACTTTTCACAAAAAACAAATTTCACTGTTTTTTGATCCCGACACAAAATGACCAACTAACATCAATTGACTAATCATATCAGCAGCACATGTGAAAGAGTGAATCAGTACTAGTCAGGTTAAATCACGTGTCGTCTCCCTTAATGTTACATCTTTGAGCCAGAAACACATGCAGCCATCCTCGCTTTGCATCAAAATGGCCTCACATGCAAGGAAATTGCTACAAAGAATATTGCACCAGAAAGAACCATTTACCGGATCATCAAGAACTTCAAGGAGAGAGGTTCGACTGCAGTGAAGAAATCTTCAGGACGTCCCAGTGTCCAGCAAGCGCCAGGACCGTCTCCTCCTGTGGAGCCAGCTACAGAATCGTGTCACAACCAGTGCAGAGCTTGCTCAGGAATGGCAGCAGGTTGGTGTGAGAGCATCTGCAAGCACAGTGAGACGAAGACTTCTGGACAACGGCCTGGTGTCAAGAAGCCACTTCGCTCCAAAAAAAACGTCAAGGACAGAGCAGGTTTGTGTGAGAGCATCTGCACGCACAGTGAGGCCAAGACTTTTGGACAACGGCCTGGTGTCAAGAAGGGCAGCAAAGAAGCCATTTCTCTCCAAGAAAAAGGTCAAGGACAGATTGAAATTCTGCAGGAAGCACAAGGATTGGACAGCAGAAGACTGGTGCAAAGTTATTTTCTCTGATGAAGCTCCCTTACAACTGTTTGGGACAACTGGAAAATCGATTGTTCGGAGAAGAAAAGGTGAACGCTATGAGTCCTGTGTTGTGCCAACAGTGAAGCATCCTGAGACCATCCATGTGTGGGGTTGCTTTTCAACCGAGGGAGTGGGCTTTCTCATAATTCTGCCCCAAAAAACTGCCATGAATAAAGAATGGTATCAAAACGTCCTGCAAGAGCGACGATCCATGGCCAGGCAACTTCCCGGATCTCAATCCCATAGAGAACCTGTGGTCAGTCCTCAAAAGGCGAGTGGACAAGCAGAAGCCCACAAATTGTGATCAACTCCGAGAACTAATAAGGCAAGAATGGATCGCCATCAGTCAGGATTTGGCCCAGAAGCTAATATCTAGCATGCCAGAGCGAATTGTAGAGATTATGAAGAACAAGGATCAACACTGTAAATATTGACTCATTATAATTTTTGCGAATAAAAGCCTTTAAAACTTATAATATGCTTATCATTGTTTTTCAGTATACCATAGAAACATGTGGAAACATTATCTACAAATACTGAAGCAGCAAACTTTGCAAAACACAAAAGTTATGTCACTGCCAAAACTTTTGGCCATGACTGTAGAGTTCAGTTTGTCACATTGGCTGACAGGAACAAACTCTGTTAATAGTATCTGGATGAGAGGAGACATGAGGTGACAGATGAGGGTCAGACATATATATATATACACACACCCTGAATCTTAGCTTCCAGTTACAGTGTTGATGCACTGCACTTAAACACTAAAACCACACATATGCATAAACAAAAAGGACAGAAATCACAGCTCAGAATATCTTGACTGAAGTCCTCTTCCCTTTATAACATTTAACACTGATCCACTTCCAGTATTAGCATGACTACCAGACCAATCCGACCCACTGCTCTTTGTTTATGTAAATTATTGTTTGATGTGAATATTTTGAAAAGCTACTATCTTTCTTTAGCAGTCTTAAGGGTAATTCACACTGTACTGTCAGATGCCAACCAATGCCAACAACCACCAGATTACTGTACGTCAATCCACTGACATTCTGCAACCTGACAGCTGCTGTTCAACAGTAACAGATGCCAACATGGGTAACGCACACTGATCCAACAAAACCTGACAAACATGTCTGTTGGTGTTGGTCGTCATCTGACTGTATAGTGTGAATAAAGAGAAACAGCATTCTAGATTAATCCCAATAATTGTAAGAGTGTATCTAAAATCAGCTCGCCATAAAAAATGCAAATAAGTTTTGACATTAAAATTAATTTCAGATTACAGAATAAAATGTGTTAAAAAAATTATAAAATTAAATAAAAAAATAATAAAAATACAACACTGATCTTTAACACTGATATACAAAATGAGTAATTAAATGTAATATTTATCATATTTATTTAGTAGTTAGAACGGTACTGGGGGTACTTCCAAGTAAAAAAAAATTTAAAAGAAGATGTGCGTCCCTAAACATCTGGTCTGTACAAGTGGATGTTTGATTACAAAACAAATGCTTGCAAATGTGCTTGTAATGCAAAGGACAATTTTATTCTGTATATTTATATGTGCATTATGCCCCAGCATTGTTATTTGGGAACATCACTGTTTCCATGGATTCATCACGCACCTCAGTCTACCCCTGCTCTTGACCTTTGATCTCTTTGACCCTGACGTCATTCAGTGCACTGTGGGGGTTTGATATTGAGCAAAAGGTTTATTATGTGTCCCATGAGGCCTTCTTTAATGTCCCATTTTTATGAGCAGTTCTGACACACACACACACACTCTTGCCTCTTGAGGTTTCCCAGTTTCTCATATAATCAGCACAACCCAGGAAGGGGAGTGGGGCAGCAGGTGCAGGGGACTTGACTGACACATGATTGACAGGAGGATTGTCTGCTTTTGAATGTCAGCTTGGATAATTATCAGAATCCGTAAGTAAATGTCACACTGATAAGACAGTAACGTGGTTTAACAAGATATTGTAGTTTTTGTTTTTTGTTTTGCTTTGACACACAGACTCCCACCTTTTGTCTATTAAGCGCAGGAAAGATGAACAGGTTATGATATGTTTTTATTTTAGTATTTGCTTATTACTGATAATTAGCAGACCTATTTTCATTTTGAACACCCAGAACAACATCCTCACAGCAAAATCCTTAGCAAAACCTTCAGAACATCCTAACATCCACATAGCATCTGCATATGCCCTGGCAACCAGCCAGAACATCCTAGCACTGTTGTACAAGCAAGCATCAGTTACTCTTCAGAAAATGTGGGGGGAAAAAATATGACCAAATTGTTATTTACTTGTTTAACTTTGATACTGTTGTTAATTGATGCATTATGTGATTGTCATAGTATTGTAGTCATTTTATTATTTTTATATACAGCTTGTATAAATACTATAAATACCTAACCCTAACCTTATTATACCCAGGGGGGCAAGTTGTTACACAACAACAACACATTATAAGTAATAATTAAAAAAATAACCAGGACAATAACAACAATATAAAAAATGACATATTCTACTACTACTACTAATACAAATAATAATATTAGCCCCTGGGACAAAAGAGTTTTCTTACGTCTATTCATCCTACATATTGACAGAATGTATACTGTCAGATGGGAGCAATTTAAATTATTCAAACAATGACTTGCTAAAATCAAAATTGGGTATTTTTACAACTCTCCTCAAATGGAGACTTTGTCATATCTAGTTAACTTCTGGGTACAAATGTGTCCCCAAAATATGGTTAAGTAGGTAGAAGCAGGGTTTAAATTGGGCCACGGCCGTCCAGGGCTCGACATTAACGCTTCATTAACACCAGACAAGTAACATGATTAAAACCTCAGTAACCAAAAATATTGTCATAGTATTGTAGTCATTTTATTATTTTTATATACAGCTTGTATAAATACTATAAATACCTAACCCTAACCTTATTATACCCAGGGGGGCAAGTTGTTACACAACAACAACACATTATAAGTAATAATTAAAAAAATAACCAGGACAATAACAACAATATAAAAAATGACATATTCTACTACTACTACTAATACAAATAATAATATTAGCCCCTGGGACAAAAGAGTTTTCTTACGTCTATTCATCCTACATATTGACAGAATGTATACTGTCAGATGGGAGCAATTTAAATTATTCAAACAATGACTTGCTAAAATCAAAATTGGGTATTTTTACAACTCTCCTCAAATGGAGACTTTGTCATATCTAGTTAACTTCTGGGTACAAATGTGTCCCCAAAATATGGTTAAGTAGGTAGAAGCAGGGTTTAAATTGGGCCACGGCCGTCCAGGGCTCGACATTAACGCTTCATTAACACCAGACAAGTAACATGATTAAAACCTCAGTAACCAAAAATAACTATGTAAACACCAAAACGCAAGTATTATTCTGATTTTATTACGTTTAGAGTAAGTGGCGAATAGTGGATATAGCTACTGCATATAATGCATCTATTGACAGTATAAGGGTGCGCTGCTGAGGCGAGGCTCACTCAGCCTCTCCAGGAGAAATAAAAACGCGCAACACAAAGAAACTAAGCATCCTGAAGTAAAAATTCAAAATGGAAAGTTTTTATATTTAAAATAGTTAGTTAGGCAACGTCACACAACGTTTTCACCATTACGACTGTTTAATAGTTCTATAAACAGTTCAATAAGCAAATACAATATTAGGTCACTTACATTTTAGGCGGAAACACAGCGCATCTCACAGCAACCAGCCGATTTCATTGCTGATTGATTCCGTGTTTTGAACGAATCGGTTGAATCAAAGTTTCATTAGTACATGAATAAACATCTGATGAATCTGCCGTTTGAACGAATCGTTTGAATGAACGACTCAATGACTCACTCATTAAACGCTCACTACTGGCACCTACTGGCGTTTT
>NW_015623461.1:44948-59515 GCF_001515625.1 Sinocyclocheilus rhinocerous | reverse complement strand
ATAAGCTCGATACCATAGAGCCCCCCCACATAACAAATCCCAATTTAACCCCTGGGTAGAAGTATGAACATACATAAACACATTCGCGCACACACACACACACACACACACAAACACACATCCAAGTATGCAGACAAAACAGCGCATCTCACAGCAACCAGCGGATTCATTGCTGATTGATTCCGTGTTTTGAACGAATCAGTTGAGTCAAAGTTTCATTAGCTCATGCACAAACATCTGATGAATCTGCCGTTGCCATCTGTTCACAGCAAGGTCAGCATAGATTAGCTTTGTCATATATCTCTGTGTGTGTGTGAGTGTGTGTGTGTGTGTGTGTGTGTGTGCGTGTTAGATTGGAGTGATAGACTGGGGTGGGACTCTTTACTTGGCTGGTGGTGACCTAATTTTAGCAGAATGTCAAATTGCAGTCTCCAGCAACGTCCAAAACATTTATTTCCTTGCTTATGAACAACTGAAGGACCGTAGTAAAGTCATAGACACATACAAATGTGTCTGCGTGCGTGTGAGCATCACTCAAACTGCCAATACATGGTAGAGATGCATGCTAAAATGCTGCGTTATAAAAAGCACAATTTTGGCAATTTTGGCAATGGGTATGGCTTGGTCAAAAAGGGACAAGCTCAGCACTAGGTTGTTTTGACCCAGCGGGCTTGGTCACATGTTTACCACAAAATGCTGGGCTGTGTGTGTGTGTGTGTGTGTGTGTGTGTTTCAACTATTGTTTAAAATTAATATTTCAACTGGGTTCAAATTTGAAAATAAACGCACATTTTGTTGTAAATTAAAATCAGCTTAACACATGCAGAAGGACTACAGTAAGAACACAGGCAACAGTAATAATCAGCATATGCAGTTTACTGATAAGCAAAAACAGCTAGAAAAGGACAAAAATATAGGCAAAAGTGTATGTGAGTGAGAAAAACTGCAGAAATGAATGGCAAATCAATAGTTATACAGCTTATACAGTTACATTAAATTGCTTTTTTAAAGTTCAGTGAAAATAATGCTAAATAAATATTGAATAAATTACATTTAAGCCCAAATTTGACCAGTTTTTTTTTTTTTTTCTTCTGCCAGTGAAAATAGTCACACTATGGTCAAAGCTTTAGAGTTTGACTCCTGTCAGGACACACACTAAATGAAAACTTTTAATAAACACTGAAAGTTGAGAATAAACTTTGTTATAGTGAATCAAAATGATTAAATTGCTGCTGTTTAATCGCTCATCTCAAATGCCATGCTTGAGTGGTTTCTGTGTGAGAGAAAACACTCAGACAAAAACCTTCACTTTTAAAAGAGCACATTCATTGTTGCGGGCAGTTTCAAAGTTCTCTCAAAGTTCTCTGGTATTTGCACTCAGAGAATGGATGGTACTTGAATGATGTGCATGCTCTCTTTCATGACCGCATTCCAAACCAGCACCATTGGGTTATATTCCTTTATATTCCGGTTATAGTAAGTTAGCTTAAAAAAAATTTGGGCTTCACTGGCATATCTTAATTACTGATCTGAGAAATACTAGTCATAATTTACAGTTTTTCATATCTCTGTTTCTTTCTTGTGTATTTATTTTAGGTCACTTGCTTGCAAGATTTCTTTGGTGACGACGATGTTTTCATTGCCTGTGGACCAGAAAAATTTCGCTATGCACAGGATGACTTCTCCCTGGATGAAAATGGTTGGTCATAGCTTTTAATAAATAAATGAGAAATGTAAAATATTAATGGTCACACTTTTTTTAAGGTGCAATTATCACTATTAACAAACCATTAACTATGACTTTTTCCTCAATAAACTCCTAATTTGCTGCTTATTAATAGTTAGTAAGGTTGTTGTTAAATTTAGGGATTGGGTAGGATTAGGGATGTAGAATATGGTCATGCAGAATATGTGCTTTATAAGTACTAATAAACAGCTGGTAACACTTTAAAATACCTTTTATTTCATTAATAAATCATTAACAGATATTATATAATGCTTAACAGATTGTTAGTTATTTCATATTCACATATCTAGAAATATGAGATAATGTGCTTATTGATGTTTACTAATGTACTTATTAAACATTACCTAATGATTAACAGATCATTATTTAATCTAAATTGAAATGCTTACTAAATGTCATTAAACATTCAATTTCACTTTTTGAAAATCTTCAAATGATTTTGATAGATGGTTTACAATGATTAAAAGCGTCATTAATAAATCATTAAAAAACATTATATACTGCTTATTTGATCTTTAGTTAATGTCATTACACTTTCAATTCATACGCTCCAGCAAATTATTTTAAAAGGAAGTATAATGATTATTGATTAATGATTAACAGTTAAGCTTTTAATAATTAATAATGTACTTTTGAATGCTAAATGTCATTAAACTTCAGTTCACATATTACCTAATGCTATTTTTTACATTTACAAATGTGAAAAAAATAGCTTAATTAGTCATTTCAAGCACTCCACAAACTATTCATGTTAACATATTATTCATTAACTCATAATCACAGCCTGTAAAGGTCACATGTTGGTTGGTCTTTGCTGGTTATGTAGACTTCTACTACTTACACATCTTAAATCATGTATTAAATATTTGTTCATGTTTTCGCAGTACCAAATCGTGGAAACTATTCATCATTTGTAAATGTTAATAAACGTTTACAAATCATTAGTAGGTTTATGAGCAGTCATCTCAAAGGGAAAAACTGTCCCAAATTACCTTAATTCAACCTATTTACACATTTTTACAAATAATTTATTAATTATTTGTTCATGTTTTTGCTGTACAGGATCTAGTTGAAACTATTCATCATCTGTAAATGTTTATAAATGTTTACTAATCATTTAGTACCTTTATGGGCATTGGACTTTTAGCTACTGTAACGTACTGTAACTGTAATGTTTGTGTAAAAGGTGGTTAGTTAAGTTTAGCTGAATGCTTGCTAAAGACATAACACACATTGTAATTTGGGTGGAAAACATTTTTATTGCCTCAACACTTATATTAGAATACTGCTGTATATCATTAAACAGGATATTTCTTGAATCATACATCAACAGGTACATGTCTGACCCCTCAACCCTATCCATACCACCAAACCTCTTTTTTGCCTTACCCATATCACACCTCAATAGCAGCAAAAGTATTGTGCATTAACAAAAGCTTTTAATCATTGTATAACATCTGTTAAAATCATTTGTAGATTTTCAAGAAGTGCATGATCATATGAATTGAAAGTTTAATGACATTTGTAAGCATTTTCATTTATATGAAATAATATTCTGTTAATCATAAGTTTATTATTAAAATAAGTTTATTAGTGTTACGATCACCAGCTGGAGTGCCCATGAGCTCCTCCAGAGGGCACTCCACCCCAGACTGTTGTCACTCCCTCACTAACTACATTCCTCATAATCCTTTGCCTGGACTCTTGCTCACTGATTGTATTCACCTGTGTCTTGTTACTACCTCCATCAGTCTCACACTATATAAGATGCACTCACACACACACTTGGCTCAGTATTCTGTAATGTGGAGGCGTGACAATGGGGTTGATGGATCCAAGTGCAGGCTTTATTCAAAAGAGTGGTCAAACAGGCAGGGTCACAGACCAGCAAACAGTTATAATCCAGAGCGAGACAAAAGAATAATCCACAAAACAGGCGAAGGTAAGGGCAGACAGCAAACAATCAGAAATGAGGTAAACAGTCCAAGGTCAAGAGACAAGGCTAGGCAAGAAGACAAGGAACTAGGAAACACGGAAAGACACAGGAATTAGGGAACGCAACAGGCTAACAATACTGAGCAATGAATGAGTGAAAAACCAGGCTTTAAATAGGGTGAGACTGATGGAGGTAACAAGAAACAGGTAAATGCAATCAATGATCAAGAGTCCAGGCAAAGGATTGTGGGGAATGTAATTAGTTAGTTAGTTAGTTGGTTAGTTAGTTAGTTCTCCCTCCTCTCCACCTATAGCTGGTACTGTGGGTGCCGTCGCTTCATCCACGTGGATGCTGCACACTGGTGGTGGTTGAGGGGAGACCCCCCTCATGATTGTAAAGTGCTTTGGGTGTACAGCAATACACAATAAAGCGCTATATAAATGCTTCATTCATTCATTCATAGTGAGGGAGTGACAACAGTCTGGGGTGGAGTACCCTCTGGAGGAGCTCATGGGCACTCCAGCCGGTGATCGTAACAATTAGTAAACATTTCTAGCTATTTGAATATGTATTATCTAATGATCCATTAAGCATTATATAATGTCTGTTAATAATTTATTAATGAAAATTATAAAGTGTTACCAAAGGAATATCTACAGTAGTTGCTAATAATCTTTGTTCAGTCCTGTAGCAAAGTTAAAAGCTCAGAGAAGGAGGTAGGAACCGGCAAGCATTTAAACTTTAATTATCAAATAAACAAACACAAAACAATAGTAAAGCAGCAGCTCCCACGGCTCTTGGCCCTGCCCCACTTGTCATAAGAACGAATTTCAGTTCAGCTTTTGTTCCAGTCATTCTACATAGATGGTATTGGTTTTTTTTTGTTTATCAAACAGTGCAGATGAAAATAATCCTTGTATTTTTAGTCCTACTTGATATCAAGCCTTCTATACAGCTGATCACAATCTTTTCAGCCAGACGTCTGGTTATGATTTTCAAGGACAGTGTTAAAGAACAGACAGCTATATTTAAGACAGTTTATAACATACAGTATAACAAGAGCCTATAACATTCTATACACTGATGCCTTTACTATATTGACTGCTATGCAGAATCAGCTGAGTTTAGTCAATTCAATTCAGATATCTGTACACTCTCAGTAATACTTTCAATCTGTATGTGTGTTAGAGATGGTAGTGAGAACAGAAGGAAGATGCATGCCATTGGATGTCATTAATTTAGCCTCTCAGAATCAGGCTTTCAAATAGATTAATGCATTATTCAGAATCACATTTACATATGTAAATAGCCGATGTGTGACACACATGGGTGCAATAAGATTCAGAGACATAGATAAGGTGTCAGACAACGAGGAATGTTTTTGAGAAAGGCAGAAATAATATACTGATTTGTGCCTGCAATAGGAGCATCACCAATGTTGGAGATGTTTCTTTAAAACTGTAGGTTTCAAAGCTGCAAAATACATAGGATTTAAAGTAGCTATATTATAATTTGTATTATTACTAACACTACAAGCTACTAACAAAACAGTGTATCATTTTTTATTTCCATTTTGTCTCCCATTTTTTCTCCACTTCAAAAATGGTAGTGTAGTCAGTAATTTACAAGATTTGTGCTTTTTTTTCCATTCTATATTTTGTTTAATTATTGTTTGCATGTTGTTTTGACAGCATTTCTGAATGTCTCTTTTCACTTTTCAGATTTCTTTATTGGCACATAAATAAATAAATAAATACATGCATACATACATACATACATACATAAAGTTGATAGTGTGTGTAGTTTGTATTTCCATGTTGGAAACGTTGGGTATGGGCACAAAGTTTTTCAAGGTTTTTTTCTCATGTCATGGAATTTGTCAGCAAAAGTTGGTGATTTCTCTACCTTGTTGTATTCTTCAAGGATGCCTTTTTCATCATACTTTTAAAGGCATACCTTTACTTTTGATTTGTCTCTTTTACTCTTGTTGTAGAGTGTCGGGTGATGAAGACCCCCAAAGGACAGAGGGGCTCTACTAAGAGCCCCGGTCCCGTGCGACGCAGCAAGTCTCCGGCTGATTCCAGTGAGCCAATAATTATGTGAATTATGTCAGCTCAACACACTTTTAACTCCATAATGAAGCTGGATGGATGATTGACAGGCTTTCTACAATAATACACTTTATTTTATTCTAAACAGCTTCTCCATGATATTATATTATATTATATTATATTATATTATATTAGCACGCTTATTTTCTGTTTACACAGTTAAATTATGAATGATTATAAATTATCTGTTTGTTTCATGTTTTTATGAGATTTTTAGCTCCTTGTCACATCTTGATTTTTGTTATTCTGTGATAATCTCGTAATTGCTCATGTTTGTGTATTCTTGCATCAGCCTGTGCAATTAACATTATGTATGCATAAATGGCTATTACTTTCAAAATGACTTTAATGAATGATACAGTGCAATATGTTTCATACATGCATTGCTACTTCCAGTAAATAAGCAGATTTTTAAACCTCAAATACCCACTGCAGCAAAACTGCAACATTTGGTTATAGCAGTTAATTAATTTTTTTTTTCCCCCACTAAATGTGGATTACAACTACATACAAAAGCAACTTATACTGCAGTTTTGGATCAAATTCACCATAGCCTAATGAAACTTTAAAGAGTGCTCTGAAACTAACTGAAGTTCTAGCTCACTAAAAAGCTCACTTTTAAAGGTCAAAGCCACTGGACTGAATGCCTCTAAATATGCATTTTCAGCTATTATGCCAGGGATGAGTAGGTTGTAAGAATTTTCCAGGATCATTAATCTTTAGAAAATGTCTGAACATATCCAAATTTCAGATTCTTTGCTTGCTGGGAAAGCTTCTAATGAAAGACTGATCAAAAAGGCAGTCAAAACATATGTACTTAATATGCACAAAAACAAAATATGCACAAACATCATGCCTTTTTATCCACTGATGAAAGAAAGAAAGAAAGAAAGAAAGAACAAACTTCAGTGTTTGGGTCTCTGAGGATTAAAAGATAAAGAGAGAAGACGCCTGTCACACAATTTTGAGTTTTATATACGCAGATAAATTTGCTATGTTACATGTTTAATATTTTTGAGAGGAAGGACCGCTCAATCTTCCAAGGAAGACTGGGCCAGGGGACCATCAACACCATCATTTGGTCATGGACATGTCATTATTACCCTGGCAGGGTTAAATGCAAAGGTGGCTGGGAAAGTGATGATATTTTTAGTGACGAGAAAAAAAATAAACCTTTAATATGTCATCTTTGACCTTTCAAGCCATAGTCAGCAGTGTCATGACTTGCCTGCCATCTTGTGGCAGCAGAATCTCAAAGAGAGCTCTAAATCATTTAAAGTTTGAAGTTGAAGTGTCATTTCTGCACTACTAACTTCACCAAACAAAACTGCAAAAACATTTTCACAGATGTTTCCTGAATAGTTGATACTTTGCGCTAGTCAGAGAAGTCTAGACTTTAAGTCAAAAAAAAAAAAAAAAACTTTACATGCCCCATGCAGACAAGATTTGTCATCATAATTTTTATTGTTTTCTGGATGAATAAAAATGTAAATTTCAAATGTGTATATTTGCTAAAATTGTATCAAATTTAATAATTATTAGGAGTAAATTATTATATACAGTGTAGATAACTTCAAAACTAAAAGCCAGACATGGACAAAAGCAGAAAAGATCAAATAATGATTTCATGAGGTTTTTAATTTAAAGACATGAAGGAAATATTTGTTTCAATGATATTTAATTGTAAGAATAGCTCATTTGTGCATGCTAACATTTCTTGCATGGCCTGCGTGCTTTAAATTAGAATATCTGTATCACTGCACACTCATTGGTGGCTGGACTAACGCTTTTTTAATCTCTTTTCATTTCTTTTCATGTTTCTTTATGTCTCATCCCCCTTGTTTTAAAATCCATCTTGTATGTTTTGTATTGCACTGCTCTCTTTTTGAAATAAATTAACAAAGACATTTTGAGAATTTTATATTTGAGAATTTTATATTTTGTTTAACGTTCATTCCTGTCTTTACAACATCCCTTTGGTTTTTCTGCTAGTTTGTCTTTTTTCATTCTATATTTCACATCATTATTTATTTTTAAACAGAGTTTAAAGTGATTGTTGTTAGGCTATAACATTACATGTGTACTGTATGTAGCTGGTACATGTGTACTGTATGTACACATTTTTTTTCCTATAACAGTATCATCATTTTAGTCAGGAAACCCTCTCTTCTTATCAAGAACCATTTTTAGCAGAATAGGATTGTTGATTTCTTGAAATATATTGTAGGTTCTTCACATTATTTGCTCTTTAAATTACCAGGTATTATATATATATATATATATAATAATACTATAATAACTTGAAACCAGAGTAATAAAATTGTTGGTTAACCTTGGTTGTGAAAAGTCCAAACTCTAAAGCAATGCACAACCAGACATTCATCCACCTAGCACAGTATTCCCACCACTAAAAGCCCAATTTATCACTCATTTTTGTACAAAATAATAAATGTTAAATTTCGGCTTTTACGCCTTATACACTTTCCAAATTGTAAGTGTTTAGCTATGCACAGTTTTCACTGAGGGAATAATCAAAATTATCATCTGTGGCAATTAATTGCATTCACAGATGCAGCTGATAACCCTTAAGTCTTGTTTTGAACTGGGATCATCCCTTTTAAAGGGTTCTTGTGTGCCATCTGGTGGTAAAACCCTTTATGGATCTATTTGAAATCTTTTTGCCTTAAGTTTAATAGATTGTGAACACATAGCAAGGCTAATCTAGAAAAAAATCTGGACCAGTTATGCATTCAATTAGCACATGAAAGGCTAAGATCAGCACTTTTAGAGAAGTTTTATATATCTCCTTATCCAGATTTTCCAGCATCAACTGGCTTTTCTTCTCTGTTTTATTTATTCATTAGCTGGAATGGTTTTAAGGCCTAGCACCTGGTCCTTAGTTGTTGTTTTTTTTGTATTGCTTAAAATGAAAGTTCTGTTTTTGAAACAGCCTTTAGTACTTGAGTACACACGATCACACCAACCTCACATATAAACACAGTTTTGGTGTATCATAGCAACCTGCACTGTTCATAGAGAGATGTGTAAATGAGTTCCAGCATACAGATACACACTCTAGCAGCTGGCTAGACAACAGTTGACAACATGATTACACACAGTAGGAGGGGAGACGCTGCCTAACCCCACAATTTGTCTTTTCTCTCTATCTATCCCTCTCTTTCACATTTGCACTTTTACTTTCTCTCTCTAGCTAATGGAACAGGCTCCAGTAGTCAGCTCTCTACTCCCATCTCTAAGCAGTCTCCCATCTCGACTCCGACTAGCCCCGGCAACACTCGCAAACAGAAGGTAATGTTCTGTCAGTTTTTGTATCTATGTAGGTTAACCACCTAAACCACCAATACTCCATTTTTTCTTTACTGAATATGTTTGGAATGGCATGTTACCATACTATTTTTAGTATTTTTTGCAGTATGTTCACTTGCACAAAAATGCAGTGTAACCAGAGCACACTGCATGCTGCATGCAATACTCTATTCCATAATGCAGTGCGTTCAACTGAACCTTTATTTCCAATCCAGTATCATGTAGCCAAAAAATGTTTATTGTCATTTTATAACACTTTTTTGAGCTGTTTTGAACAGCAACACCCATAGCACACAATTTCGGATTAGGATCGATCCTGTCTGACTGATATCTGATCCGACAAAAAAGTACCTTGTATAAGCAGCATTCTAGTATTCCATTTCGGACACAGCCATACTCTAAATTAGTGTGTAAACATAACTCAAATTTGTCTTTATTTCACCTTGTCTTACCCTACCCTGTCTACACCTCTTAGGATTTATTCTTGCCTCTGTCTCTGGAAGATGATGATTCACAGGGGGAGTCCATGTAGACTCTTTCCACTTTCCGTATGTCAATCAACATGCCAATCACAGAGGTATCTCTGGTGCTATCTGTCTTGAAAACATCAACATCACCGCCCTTGTGACCAGGGTGAATGCACGCATCACCTCTGCTGCCCCGTGGCCATCAGGCTTTAGACCTTGAGGCTTTGCAGCGATGGTCAGTGTACTATTTGCTGCTTGAGAATTTGTTTTATCCATTTTCTGTGTTTTGATAATAGATTTGTAGTGACTGATGAAAAATAGTATATGCGGGGCATATGCTGCAGTTTGTATTATAACAACAAACGCCTAAATTTGTACACATGGTCTGCTGTTGAAATTCATTTTATATATATGAGAAATTTGAGAAACGTTAATGTAAACACACAGCAAGTTGGTTTAGCTCTTTATACATCCAACCATAATTTTTTTTAAACCAATAATTTTGACTTTTTCATATTACCTTTTTTAAAAGCTTGGTCTTATGAATTCCAAGCAGCAAATAGTCATTTTTAGAACAGTGTGATAGTCTGACTTGTACAAAAATGACAAAAAAAAAAAAAAAAAAACTTGTTGCACCATTAACAATTTGTATTATTCTCTTTGTGTAACCTCTTTTCTCTTTCTTGAACCTCTGTTCTCTTTCTTGCTCTCTCTCTCTCTGTGCAATGGTTTAGTGTGTTTTAAAGCCATTAAGGTTGAAATAGCGCCCACAGAAACATCCATATCTCCATATCACTGTAAATAATGTGTACAGCCTACTCTAAGACACCAACATTTATGTTTTTACATTGTTGCAATGTCTTTAAAACATAGACATAATGTTAAATGTCCATGGCTCTGCAGGTAATCATTGCAAATTGAGAGGAGAGGCCAAAAGCCATATAATAAGGTCCTTTTAGTTTAAAAAACAATCCGGTAACACTTTAACTTAAGGACCAATTCTCACTATTAACTAGCATGCATATTACTAGCACATTGGATGTTTATTAGTACTTAAAAAGCACATATTAAAGCCTTATTCTGCATGGCCATATTTTAGATCTCTTAATCCTACACTATACTTAAATTTAACAACTACCTTCCTAACTATTAATAGGCAACAAATTAGGAGTTTATTGAGGCAAAAGTCGTAGTTAAAGGGTTAGTTCAACCAAAAATGAAAATTCTGTCATTAATTACTCAGCCTCATGTCGTTCCAAACCCGTAAGACCTTTGTTCATCTTTGGAACACAAATTAAGATATTGTCAATGTAATCTGAAAATCTGAGAGCTTCATTGGCAGCAATGCAACTACCACGTTCAAGGCCCAGAAAGGTAGTAAGGACAACGTTAAAATAGTCCATGTGACATCAGTGGTTCAACCTTAATTTTTTGAAGCTACTAGAATACTTTTTGTGCGCAAAGAAAACAAAAATAACTTTATTCAACAATTTCTTCTCTTCTGTCAGTCTTCGACGTGCGTTCCTGAGAGTACCACGCCGCATGCGTGTGGTGCTGCTGACATAGAACGTCCATCTCTCTTAGTTCATCGTATGTATATTTTGGTTTGAATAAGTAAGGCTGTGCAAAAAAATGCAAATCATTCTCTCTGTCAAAATTTTCAGACATGTTTACAAAGACTGTTTTATGTACAACGTGTGTCTTCCTCTGCTTGTAAACAAGGCACAGGGCATCCGAGTTCAACATCAGAACGCCGGCTCCTGAGTCCTGCGTCAGCAGCACCACACTCATGCGCCGTGGTACTCTCATGAATCGAAGACTGACACGGAAGAGGAGAAATTGTTTAATTAAGTAATTATGTTTGTTTTCTTAGTGCACAAAAATTATTCTCGTAGTTTCATAAAATTGAACGTGGTAGTTGCGTTGCTGTCTATGGAGGGTCAGAAAGCTCTCGGATTTCATCAAAAATATCTTAATTTGTGTTCCGAAGATAAAGGTCTTACGGGTTTGGAACGACAAGAGAGTGATTAATTAATGACAGAATTTTCATTTTTGGTGAATTAACCCTTTAATAGTTAGTTAATAGTGAGAATTAAAATAAAGTGTGACCACAATCACATTAAATTTTGAAAAAGGTAAAATTACCTAATTAGGTAATAACAGCAGCAGATTTATTTTCTGTTCGAAGGGATTTGATTAAGGAAATAAGAAAATGAAAATCAGTATGACTTTGTTTCTAAAATAACAACAACAAAAAAAAGAATAAAAGGTGGTCCATTCAATTAATGCATCATATTCCTTCTAAACCATATAATTGCTTTGTGTGAGGAACTGACCAAAAGTCCTTATTCACTGAACACCTTTCTCTCTGCTGAAGCTCTTTAATGGCATTCACAAGAAGAGGCTGCAAGGTTTTATGTCATTGGTTGTTATTTGTGTTATAACCAATTGTGACATCAAATTTGAATAAGTAAGATTATCAGTGAATAATTACTTCTCTTTTTTTCTCAAACAAAGCTATTATAAGTCATATGAACCACTTTTATGGTGCTGGTTTGAATCTCCAAAAAGTTTTTTAATGAAAAGAGTAGCATGAACATTCTTCAGAATTTCTACTTTGCAAGATTAAATGTCATACAGATTTAGAGAGACATGATGATGATGATGATGATGATGGCAATTTTCATTTTTGGCTGACTATTCCTATGAGTTCAAAAATGTCTTGTAAGGTACAGTGTCATTTTTCAGAAAGCCAAAGTTATGATGAAAAGAGGGAAGCTGAAAAACAATATTTTCTCTCCCCCAGTGGTGATGTACATATTGGAGTTTCTCATTCAAAGCTTTCATTTGAAGATAAACAGAACATCACACCTGAACATTTACATATTTGAAAACCAACGATATGATAATGTAATTCAATGTATAATAGCAAAATGCATAATTTCTCAATTACAACATCACAGTGATCTCTGCAAGTATTGTGATATCTGTTGATTATCTCTTTGACAGACAAAAACCTAGCATAACGAAACTGCACAAACAGACAAACCCTTTGATGATATATATATATAAATATATATATATATACACAATTTTCCATTCTTCTAATTTCCACTGAATATTCTAGAACTATAAGTGTCTCCAGTTAATTTTTAACCTTCCATGGTGCCTTTTTTTCATAAAGGATGGTTTTAAAATCAAAACAAACAAAAAATCTTCAAGAAAACAAAAAAAAACCACTCACTTGTTACTTGTTTACTGTATCTTTTGGCATTACTTGATATGAAGTGGGGCTCAAACATTAACTATAACTACACACTCTGTAATCTGTTTCTGTAGTAGTTTATCAGGGTAATTATTTAGACATGGTGCAGATGCTCTCTTTTCTCCTGTAGTACTGTAAACACAGTTGTTTGTGTACTGATATTTTTGGGCTTGGGGACATAAAAAAAAAAATACAGACTTCCTCTCTGACTATCATGTACTTCCTGCTGTATCATTGTGACTTGTTTTGGTGATGTCATTCTGTCTATTAAACTTCTCTCTTTACTATTAAAATGAAATGAAAATGCTCTTCCTCTCCTGTTTTGACTGCAATAATGCTCATAGATGTCTTTGTGGTGTTTTTTTTCTTTCTGTTGGACATTTTGTTTCTTCACTTAGCTCTAAGCACATCATTTACATTCATGGCGTCATTTTCCCACTTTACATGCCTAATTTAAAGGGACCATGAACTAGGGTGACCACCTGTCCTGCATTTTGTGGCACAGTCCCTAATTTGGGAGCTTTGTCCCATGCCCTGCAAGATGTAAACAGTGTCCTGCATTTCAATTTTGTCTGTATTATTTTTTCACCACAATAAGAAATATGGTTGAAAAAAAATGTTTTGATTAACATTTAAATCCATTTGCGGAGCCATCATATTCTAGCTATAGCATGAAAATAGTCAACCAGCACATTCATAGAGAGGATATTTCTGCTGATGACAACCGCGTAAATGGAGCAAAGGAGTCAGTGTGGACCTCATCAAAAGTTGTTCAATAGAGCTACATCAGCCAGGACTTCTTCAAGATTGGATAAGAACATCCTGATCAAACTTACCAGATCCAAAAATAAATAAATACACGTTTAAGATGAATCCAGTAAAATGCATTTAATGTTTGTATAGTCTAATAAAGGAAAATAAACTAGTCACTATTTAAAGGAATTTATTTTGATATAAAATGCAATTTTTACCTACTAGCCTGTTACTCAGTTCATTATATTTAGTAGACTAGGTCCCATGGAGTAAATTACATTATATTAATTGAACCTGGGCAAATTGAGTGTCAGTCACAGAACCGGTCACAATTAATAAAGCTTGCTGGCAATTTAAAACATGTTAACATGTAAAGTAATGGCAAATAGGCTTTCCAACTATTGTAACTAAATATTTACATAGTATAATAGTTGTAAAATTATCTCTTTCACAAGTCCCGCATTGTCCTGCAAAATCACATCTATGTCCTTCAAAAGAACAATAACAAGGTGGTCACCCTATCATAAACCGAGAACTTAAATTTTTCTTGATCTTTTGAAGCACAGAATAAAAGGTCTCTACTTATAAGTTTCAGAGCTCAAAACTTTGTTAGCCAAAAAAACAAACAACAACAAAAATCGTTTATTCCAACCAAGCAGCCAAAATGATTAATTTTTATTCTTCTTACTCTTCTTTATTACATAGTGATGAATATTCACAAGATTGCCTTCACAGTGTCAGACTCTGTTCTATGTTTTGTGTGTGTTTTGCTCCCCATGTGCCTTCCGATGCCCATATTTGATTAGTTTCCTGTTCCTCCCCTGATTAGTTTAGTTCATTTGTCCCAGGTGTTCCCCATGATGTGTCATTGCTCCCAGGTGTGTCACGTGATCCCCTCCTCCTGTGTGTATTTAAAGTGTTCCCAGTCCCTACTTCTCGGTCCGCTGTTGTACGTCTTCCG
>NW_015623461.1:32011-42858 GCF_001515625.1 Sinocyclocheilus rhinocerous | reverse complement strand
CTGCTCCGCCTTGGCCTCCCGAGTCCCCTGCTCCGCCATGGCCTCCCGAGTCCCCGGATCCGCCATGGCACCCGGAACGGGTACCGCTCTGGAGGCCCACTGTCCCGTGTCTGTCCTGAGGGACCTCCAGAGTGCCCACCCCCCCTCCCCATTGGATGGTATATGGCGTGAGGTCACGCCTTCCGGAGGGGGGCGTGATGTCAGACTCTGTTCCATGTGTTGTGTGTGTCCTGCTCCCCATGTGCCTTCCCATGCCCTTATTTGATTAGTTTCCTGTTCCTCCCCTGATTAGTTTAGTTCATTTGTCCCAGGTGTTCCCCATGATGTGTCATTGCTCCCAGGTGTGTCTCGTGATCCCCTCCTCCTGTGTGTATTTAAAGTGTTCCCAGTCCCTACTTCTCTGTCCGCTGTTGTACGTCTTCCGGTGAAGGTCTTCCTGTGTTCGTCTCCCTTGGTTCCAATAAAGTCCTGTTAAAAGCATTCTCCAGCGTCTCCTCGTCCCTCGTGTGTGCGACATCGTGACACACAGACAAAGATCAATGCCTACTTCTTCACCATGTTTTTGACCTGCCCACTGGTGTGTTAGCAAAGTGATATGGACAGACTAAGTTTGATTGGTACATTTCACTGTGGATTCTTTGTTAGACCTGCAGTAGTTTATTGCTGCTTATACATCAGTAAATCAAGCCAGTTACTAAATGGTAACCTTCACCTCTTAGTAGCGTGAAATCACCTGTTATTTAAATTGTGATTAAATTATATGCAGAAATCAAGCAAAGAATGTTCCCTTTATAAACGCTGGAGGAGCTATCAATGACTTCAATTAAGCACAAGCTTAGGGAGTTCTGCACTCTTGCTAAAATATTATACAGCATTTGTGAAAGTGCAGAAATCAAGCTACAATGGTGAGATCACTGCAATTGCACGGCTACAATAATGCAAATGTATTTAAATATAATGCTGCAATCAACACTTTTCACAATTATTTAATTTTGACAGCTATAATAGCAAAACTATAGTAAAAGTTTCAGTAATATGTTAGATTAGGGAACACTATTCACTATTACCTAGTTGCTTAATAGCTTGCATGCGTATTACTTGCATTTTGGCTGTTTATTAGTACTAATAAAGCACATATTAATGCCGTATTCTGCATCACCATATTCTAGATCCCTTAACTCTACTACAGCAACTACCTTATTTACTATCAAAAAGCAGCAAATTAGAGGTTTACTGAGGGAAATTCATCTTTGCAAGATCACCCCCTACTGGCCAAAAGCCAGCAGTGACGTTGAGAGATTCATTAGAACCCTCAAGAAGGCAAGCAACATCGACTGCCACTGTTAAGGAAAATCATGGAAACAAGAACTCCACTAATTTCTAAAAAAAAATTACAGAGCAATCCCTCATCAAACTACTGGGACAACCCCTGCTACTACCATTTGGCAGACCCAAGCTACTGGCTTTAAATAGCCCAGTGGGTAACGACACAATTTGACGCATGGATAGCTCCATAAAGAAGATAAAACAATATTCTGACAACAGGGAGAATGCATTACATTCAGAGCCCAATATGGGTGATATTGTACTTCTTTGTGAAAGGAAAACAGGAAAATGCATGACACCATTCATTCATTCATTGAAAAAAGGAACAATGATCACATTTAATCTCTCTTCTGAAACATATAAAACAACACACATCAATTTCACTTACCATCTCCAGCACTGATGATGAGACGGATGATCCTCATGATATAAATGGACCTCAGCATCACCGGCTTTACCCCAATTCTTCTCAATGTTCTATACAAATGGAGAGGAGATATCCAAAACAGAAGAGAAAAAAGTCCTCAAGACTGAATGATTAATGTACTTAGACTGAGACAAGTTCAAACCACTTCAAGGAAACGATCATTTGAGTTTAGTTAATGGCTATTGTGCTTTAGGTCCTACTGTCTTAGTTTTAAAATTTGTTGACATTTTCACCGTGCAGATTTTATTTGTTTCTATAGTCATAATTTGAAGTTAACACCAGTGCTGGCCCCATATAATAAGCAACATAAGCGGTTGCAAAGGGCTCCTGTGGCTACCGGGGACACCATGCCAGAGGTTTAGACAGAAACTTTTGTTAATAATAATTGTTATATATATATATATATATATATATATATGTACTGTATGTGTGTGTGTGTGTGTGAGCTGTCTAGGTATTGAGCATCTTGGAAGTTCTGGAAGATCCATGCATCCATTGCAGCATGATGCCCCTAGGAATGCAACGAGCTCGCCTCACAGTGTTAATATGGAGGAATGAATGAAAAGACAATTAGCAACTTCTGCTCCTCTCCCAAAACAAAAGAAACCCAAAAAAGAGCTTGTTTGTAAAGTTGATGAATTGGCCGTGGGAATTGGGAAAATTCAGGAGTTTTTGGCAGAACTACAACCCCTGCCAGCTTCTGAGATTTCAGAATTGGTCAGTGAGGAGAGTGGTATTCCATCTCTCTAATAGCAGAACTAATAGCCCCATGGTGGCCAAACAGACCATGGTTTCTTCTCCATTGCTTTTACATGTCAGGCCTGATCTCCTGACACATTTGAATGGCAAACTATGACACAACCAACCCCAGACTCTGAAATTGTATGTACATTGGGGGCGATACCAGCCTTTTGGTCTGTTCACAAGTGGTCAGGAACGCTGTTCTAAATGGTTGTGCCCCATCAAATAGGATGCTATATCAGAATAGGTGGAAACTTTTTTCGGAATGGTGTGACAACCATCAAATAATTCCCCAAAATTGCTCTATAGTCAAGTCAAGTCACCTTTATTTATATAGCACTTTTAACAATACAGATTGTGTCAAAGCAGCTTTTCAGTATCAAATAGGAAAATAGTGTGGCAATGCAAAAGGACAACAGTAAACACTCAATTTTCAGTTAAATGCAGTTCATCATTGAATTCAGTGATGTCATCATCCAGCTAAGTTCAGTTTAAATAGTATCTGTTCTCTTGTAAGGAACCAAAACTCCATCGGTGACAGAATGGAGAAAATACCTTGGGAGAAACCAGGCTCAGTCGGGGGGCCAGTTCTCCTCTGGCCAGACGAAACCAGCAGGTTGATCCATGCAGTAGCAAAGTTAGATTGTGCAGAGGGCTCATCTGGTTCTGTGGTCTTGTCCCGATGGCCGTCTAGGAGACAAGGTCTTCACTGGGGATCTGTCTCTGGGGCTCATCTAGTTGTCCTGGTCTCCGCTGAACTTCAGGGCTGTAGAGGTCGTCTCTAGGTGCTGATCCACCATTTGGACTCGATACGGACTGGATCCGGATGACTGCAGTGACCATCTGGGCTGGATACGGACTGGATCTGGTGACCTCGGAATAAGAAAGAAAGAGACTAATATTAGCGTAGATGCCATTCTTCTTACGATGTAACAAGTACATTGTGTGTTACTGGAAGTGTTCCCAGTTCAGGTTGACCTAATTAATGCAGCCTAACAATCCTTTAACGGATTTGAGTAAGAGAAATGTGTGTGTGTTATGTGTAAGCCAGGTTAAAGAGATGGGTCTTTAATCTAGATTTAAACTGCAAGAGTGTGTCTGCCTCCCGAACAATGTTAGGTAGGTTATTCCAGAGTTTGGGCGCTAAATAGGAAAAGGATCTGCCGCCCGCAGTTGATTTTGATATTCTAGGTATTATCAAATGGCCAGAGTTTTGAGAACGCAGCGGACGTGGAGGACTATAATGTAACAAGAGCTCGTTCAAATACTGAGATGCTAAACCATTCAGGGCTTTATAAGTAAGATAGATAGATAGATAGATAGATAGATATATAGAAATAGTCAGATGATAGTCAAGTCAAGTCAAGTCACCTTTATTTATATAGCGCTTTTAACAATACAGATTGTGTCAAAGCAACTGAACAGCATTAATTAGGAAAATAGTGTGTCAATAATGCAAAATGACAATAGTAAACACTAATTTTTCAGTTAAAGGCAGTTCATCATTGAATTCAGTGATGTCATCATCCAGCTCAGTTCAGTTTAAATAGTATCTTTGCAATCATTTGCAATCAAGTCAACGATATCGCTGGAAATGAAGTGTCCCCAACTAAGCAAGCCAGAGGCGACAGCGGCAAGGAACCAAAACTCCATCGGTGACAGAATGGAGAAAAAACCTTGGGAGAAACCAGGCTCAGTCGGGGGGCCAGTTCTCCTCTGACCAGACAAAACCAGCAGTTCAATTTCAGGCTAGCAAAGTCACATTGTGCAGAGGAATCATCTGGTTCCTGTGGTCTTGTCCCGGTGGTCGTCTGAGACAAGGTCTTTACAGGGGATCTGTATCTGGGGCTCATCTAGTTGTCCTGGTCTCCGCTGTCTTTCATGGCTGTAGAGGTCCTCTCTAGGTGCTGATCCACCATCTGGTCTGAATATGTACTGGATCCGGGTGACTGCAGTGACCATCTGATCTGATACAGACTGGATCTGGTGGCAGCGGTGACCTCGGAATAAGAGAGAAACAGACTAATATTAGCGTAGATGCCATTCTTCTAACGATGTAGCAAGTACATCGGGTGTTATGGGAAGTGTTCCCGGTTCCGGTTGACCTAATTAATGCAGCCTAACAATCCTTTAACGGATTTGAATATTAGAAGCGTATTAGTGTGTTGTGTGTAAGCCAGGTTGAAGAGATGGGTCTTTAATCTAGATTTAAACTGACAGAGTGTGTCTGCCTCCCGAACAGTGTTAGGTAGATTACTCCAGAGTTTGGGTGCTAAAAATGAAAAGGATCTGCCGCCCGCAGTTGATTTTGATATTCTAGGTATTATCAAATTGCCAGAGTTTTGAGAGCGCAGCGGACATGGAGGACTATAATACGATAAGAGCTTGCTCAAATACTGAGGTGCTAAACCATTCAGGGCTTTATAAGTAATTAGCAAGATTTTAAAATCTATACGATGTTTAATAGGGAGCCAGTGCAGTGTTGGTTCTAGTAAGAACTCCTGGTTCTAGTAAGAACTCTAGCTGCTGCATTTTGGACCAGCTGGAGTTTGTTTATTAAGCGTGCAGAACAATCACCCAATAAAGCATTACAATATTCTTACCTTGAGGTCATGAACGCATGAATTAACATTTCTGCATTTGACATTGAGAGCGGTTGCAATTTAGATATATTTTTGAGATGGGAAACTTGTGATCGATATGACACCTCTTCATTCACTGCTACAAATTGATGGCGGTCAGATAGGTACGATTTGAACCATGCTAATGCACTTCCACTAATGCCAACAAAGTCTATACCTGATATTCTTGAGTTTTTTAAAAGTTTGCTGACAATCATACTCCAAAAAAAGAGTTTATGTGGCTGCATTATCAGCACACAGAGGTCTCATGTGTTGCGGAGCGGAATATGCCACCGCCTTGTGAGGGAAAATATTAAGAACTTAACTAAGGAAGACTGAGTGAGTATCAGGATCTTAGTCCCCCCACCCAATGCTTTAGGTCTCTGTACAACTGGTGGCTATATGTAGGTGCTTATCATGTTGCTATGTGGTGCTACAGATGAGGTGAGGTGGGCTCCAGGATTTACTCTATACACGGCAGCCCCTGGAGTGAGTGTGTTCAGATAACTTTGAAGGTAAAAGTCTTAAACTGCAAAACCCACCGTCCCCAGACAGGATAGGTGACACGCCCCCACTCCTTAGTATAAGAGACTCAAACTTTGCAAAACAGTTTCAGCTTAACTAACCAGAAATATTTATTTAGATGAACAGTATTGAAATTAATAGATTAATTAAATGAATTGTAATGTGTCTTTTCTTTTCTTTTGTTTCTTCACAGGAAGAGTGAAAGGATTTCAAATTCAATAAATTCAGAATGAAATAAAATATAGAAAACAATAAAGAAAATATCAACAATTTGTGATCTGTTGAATCTTAAAAACAACAATCAGTGTCCCTCTTTTACCGCACTAAAAAGTTTCACATTCACAATCAGTTTGATCTAATCATTTCAATCAGTTCACTTCAGCTCAAAATTTGAAAATTTCACTTCAAAAATCCAGGAAAAATTATATTCAGTCCATTCATGTGTCAGAATGTTCATAGACTTGCAAAATAAAGTGTTTGAATCACTTTGCAGGGAGTTCACAGGTCACAGTTCCATGACCGACAGTTTTTTTAAAGCAACAGTTTAGTCTTTATACTTGTTGGAAAAAAAAAAGATTATTTGCTTACCCACGTTCAGTGGAAAATGAAGAAAATACGTTCAGTGGAAAATGAAGAAAATAATTTACATCACTGTAAGGTCAAAAATTATCAAAGACTTCTGCTTTCCTGTCCTCAAGTGTAACCATAACAAAATATTGTTATTAAACCATTTCAATTATTAATTATGTGCTAACTAGTCTTGATTCAACATTAATATCGAAGTGCTACCTATTGCAATACAATATAGTCACTTACTAGCAATGCTCTCCCACATATTTAGCTATTCTAACTGCGCTTATTTCTGTCGCAACTGTAATACTGGAATTGCATAGCAATTTCAAGTTGCATGTGTGTCTATGTTGAGTTTGTTTGTCTCCTGAGTGGTACACTCTGCTATTTTCCATATGGCTGCAGTTAAGCCATGTACAGGAGCATAGAATTGCCATGTGGCCACAGTGTGCTTCACAATTGTCTTAACAATGAAAATGCTTTCCTCACAACATAATTCAATGCCTCTGAACTTTGCACTTTATCATGCTCCTAACAAAAAACATTGGTATGGAAGCATTTTGAGCCAGATCACACCTCATACTCACATTCTCAGGCTGGCTCCCTGTTACAACAGGACCAAATTTGCATCACAATTGTAAAACTTCCTTGCCTTTGTTTGGAGCATGATTACACTGACACATAGCCACAGCTAAATGCAGACACATATACTACCATTTGATCTTCACATACAGAGTGAAATTTACATCTGTCTGATACTGCCTCATATAATGTTAAGTCTATACATCTGGACTGTATTATAATTGTGAATTTCATCCAATTATTGTTTGTTTTGGTTTCTTTGGGTTTCACTTTCTGATTTCTATTTCTCACTTTTACCTAAGTACAAACATTTTCATTGATATAGCATGTAACTAATTTGATTTCTGTTTATTTGTATGTTGTCCATTTCAGTTGAAACAATGATTGTTTTTGGACAATTGAATCTCTGTATTTGGTGACACTGAATATTTTGCTTATACTCTTACTGATGAAGGGGGGTGTTAAAACCAGCAATTGTTGATTTTATTATAATGCAATTTATTTTAATGTTTCCAAAAACAGTGTAAGAGCTTTTCAGATCATCTTTTGTTCTCACCTTGACCATCGTTTTAAGTGCATAGATTTAAAGGCTTTTTGCCAGAGACAAATTCAATCTGACCACATCAAACCTCTGACTAATGACAAATGCCATGTATACTTTTGTTGTTTGTGTAAGGTCAAAAATTATCAAAGACTTCTGCTTTCCTGTCCCAAACCTATCTTCAGCAACAAAAGGGCCATTTGGCATTCCTATAAATGCTGGGTACAATTAATTGTTCATGTTTTACCATCCTTCATCTATTTTGTAACCAATTCAAGTGTAACCATAACAAAATATTGTTATTAAACCATTTCAATTATTAATTATGTGCTAACTAGTCTTGATTCAACATTAATATCGAAGTGCTACCTATTGCAATACAATATAGTCACTTAATAGCAATGCTCTCCCACATATTTAGCTATTCTAACTGCGCTTATTTCCGTCGTTGGTATAAGTGGCAGTGGGTGGTAATAGACTAGAAATGGACAGTTTTATATTCACACATTCGGACTTCTGCGTTCAATAACTTTGTTAATCTGCATTAAAAAAGGTTAATTTCGGTCAATTATCATTACAGACTATTATGAGCACAAACTACAACACATTTTTCTGCAGAACTCGACGTTTTAAAGAAGCTGATAAACACGCTTACTTCTATGGAGTGTTGTGAAATCATCGCTTATCTGAGGGACCATCTACAAATTACATGTTTCGATTACGACAGCCTGCTAACGATTCACTGTCCATGGTACTAAAGTCATCAGAGAACATGCCATCATAGAGGAGGTTTATTTGGACGAAGTCTTAAAAACATTTTAAATAGTTGAAACAAATACTTTAAAAACATTTTAAACAATAATGAATGTCAATGTGTTTTGTAATTGTCCAATGAACATTTTTCAATTATCAATTCTAACTGTAGTGGTGTGTCAGGACTGTTTATCATCTTGATCTTGTATGTTACAATGGGATATTTATTAATATGCTTTGTCAGACACATAAGTGTTGTAACACTTAAATCAAAACACCCCATAAGTTGGCAGGTGTTTTCCAGCAAAGGCGATCTTCACAACTATCGCATTCATACAGCAATGTTTTAAAGCGTTTATTAAAAGTAAATATTAACATCAAATCTATAGGTTTGTTCTCTATTGAAACATATTAAGCTGTAGATGCACAAATACACTAATGAAAATACATGTATTACAAAGTTCTTCAACAGGGAGTTTTGTTTTTTATATATTGTGTATATGTAAACTAATGTAATGTGGTGTTTGGGTTTGTTTCATGTTCTTGCTTTCATGTCTTTTATTTTTTAGTTTGATTCATGCTGTCAGTGTCATGTTTACCTTGCCCTCATGTATCTCTGCCTTGTGTATGTGTCATGTTCTCATTGGTTATTGTCTTGTCATGTGATTATCAGTTCTGTTTTCTGATTGGTTGTCTTAGTCAAGTGTCTTGTTTCCCGTTGGTTTGTTCTTGTCATGTGACCCTCATTGTCTGCTATAAGTGGCCATCATGTTGTCATTGTGCCTTGTCGTGTATTGAAGTTGTAACCCGCTGTTGGTGAGTCTAGTCTGTTTATGCCTCGTCAAGTCTGTTCATGCCTAGTCAAGTCTGTTCATGCCTCGTCAAGTCAAGTCAAGTCAAGTCTGTGTCTCTAGTCTCGGATTATGTTTGGATCACGTCTGTAAATAAAACTGCACATGGGTTCTCACTATGCTCGCCTTCAGTGGACATTTCATTACAGAATACACAACCTTAAAAATGAACCCAGCAGATCATCTTGTTCGCCTTCGTCAAGGTAATCGCTCCATTGAAGAATATGTGGCAGACTTTTGTGAACTTTACTATCAAGTGGACTTCAATGATACTTTCTTAAAAGACATTTTTCGTTTTGGTTTAAGTAAAGACATGCCACGTTCAAAGCCTGATCACATCATGGCTGCCAAGCCAGAGTCTGCTAACGTCATGTCTGCTACCCCAGGGCCTGCTCACGTCACGTCTGCCAAACCAGAGCCTGCTCCCGTCATGTCTGCTATGCCAAGTCCTCTTCACGTCACGTCTGCCAAGCCAGAGCCAGCTCACATCATGTCACTCAGGAGATTCTTCACAATATGGCCGCCAACAAAGAGCTTCGTTGCAAGATGGCCGCCACACAAGAGTCTCTTCACAAAATGGCCGCCCTTCTAGAGTTTCGTCACGTTTCAGCTGATCTTCAAGAGTCTCGTCACGTCGCAGCTGATCATCCAGAGTCTCGTCACGACATGGCCACCATTTCAGAGCCTCGTCCCATCATGGCCGCCATTTCACATGATTGCTAGTGTGATGGACCCACCTCTGATGTCGGTGCGAGCTGCGGGCATCCCCATGACATCAGTGCTCTCAAGCCCAACCGTCCTAGAGGTCCTGCCACCCTCTGCTGCCCTTACTGTAATGGCGGTCGCCATTTTAAGTGTGTGGGCTGTACACTGCTCTCAAGATACCTCTCCTGTCCATGAATCTGCTTCTGAGGCCTTCCCTGTCCATGAATCTGCCCCAGTGGCCTCTCCTGCCTATGAGTCTGTCTCAGAGGCCTCTCCTATCCACGAGTCTGCTCCAAGGTCCTTTCCTGTGCATGAATCTGCTGCAGAACCTCCAGAGGTGGTGGCGTCCGCTTCCGAACTCACAGACTGTCTTGCCACGGAGGCTGTTCACGAACTCACTGTCTGCCCTGTCACGGCCACAGAGGCTGTTCACGAACTCACAGACTGTCTTGTCACGGCCACGGAGGCCGTTCACGAACTTACTGCCTGTCCTGCTACGGCCAAGGAGGCCGTTCACGAACTCACAGACTGCCTTGTCACGGCCACGGCGGCCGTTCACGAACACACTGTCTGTCCTGTCACGGCCATGGAGGCCGTTCATGAACTCCCTGTCTGTCCTGTCACAGCCATGGAGGCCGCTCATAAACTCACATTCTGCCCTGTCATGACTAAGAAGGCCGTCCATGAATTCACTGCCTGTCCTGTTACGGCCATGGAGGCCGTTCATGAACTCACTGTCTGCCCTGTTACGGCCATGGAGCCCATTCATGAACTCACTGTCTGTCCTTCCACGGCCAAGGAGGCCATTCAAGAACTCTCTGCTTGTTCTGTCTCAGTCAAGTGGTCTGTCCATGTTTCTGCTCCGCCATGGCTTCCTGTTCTGCCTGCTCCACCATGGCTCCCTGTTCTGCCTGCTCCACCATGGCTCCCTGTTCTGCCTGCTCCGCCATGGCTCCCTGCTCTGCCTGCTCCGCCATGGCCCTATGCTCCTCTGGATCTGACCTGGTGGTCTCTGCTCCATTTTCTGTCATTGCCCCATGATCCTGGTCCACCACTGCTCCTAGCTCCAGGCCCGCCATTGCTCCACACTCCAGGTCCTGTTCCTCTTCACAGGCCTGGCCCTCCGTCCATCCCCTAGTTCCGCCTCCACTCCACCACCCTCCTGGACTTGTTGGGTTTTGGTTGTGTTTGTTTGGGCGTCTGGA
>NW_015623461.1:22523-31985 GCF_001515625.1 Sinocyclocheilus rhinocerous | reverse complement strand
TTCTGATTGGTTGTCTTAGTCATGTGTCTTGTTTCCCATTGGTTTGTTCTTGTCATGTGACCCTCATTGTCTGCTATAAGTAGCCATCATGTTGTCATTGTGCCTTGTCGTGTATTGAAGTTGTAACCCGCTGTTGGTGAGTCTAGTCTGTTCATGCCTCGCCAAGTCTGTTCATGCCTCGTCAAGTCAAGTCTGTCTCTAGTCTCGGATTATGTTTGGATGTTTGGATCACGTCTGTAAATAAAACTGCACATGGGTTCTCACTACGCTCGCCTTCAGTGGACATTTCATTACAACTATATACACGCACGTGCATAAGAGCATTATTGGCATGGTGGTGTTGTTCTGGACCACCATGCCAATAATGCTCTTGTTCCATTCAAAATAAACTTGATTGTCCACCTGAATGTTGTCAAACTTCAATTCTAAAAAAAAGTTTGGGCATGAAATGTTGGGACAGTTGTCCCAAGAGGGCTACAAATCTGCAAGAATCATAGTACAATATTTATATAGAAATATGGAAGTGTATTGACAAACTCTTTAGATCTGTTCCCCAGCTTCTCAAAAGTAGAGGTCATGATTTCTTACATGGTCAATTAGGGTAACTGATTTAATTTTAAATTTGTCTGTACCTTCTCTCTCTCCTTCCACCCTGCTGTCCACTTCCTCTCTGTCCATGTCTTCTTACAGTTTCTCCTCTTGCTTTTTCCACTACACCAATGCCCTCCACTCTACTCATCTTTTCTCCTTCTCCTGTAACATCCTCCTCTCTGATCATCTCGTTCTACCTGTTCCACTCTTCTTCTCCCTCTCTCATTGCAGCCCTTTCTCTACCCACTCCACAACCATTTAGACTTTCACCCCCTTTTTATTGCAAATTTGTTCTTGCTCTTTGTATATTTTCCCCTTTTTAAGCAATTGTGATAAATGTGAAAACAATTAGACAAACTGTGTTTCCTTTGTTGTCTGTGTTAAGCGAGCAATTATTAGTTTGGGGCCAACTGAAAACATACCATGTGCATTTGATGATATGACAAATTTTTGAGTTTTGTTTGTTGTGTTTGGACAAATGGTACATCAATGTTTGTGATTTGTATAAAACCAATAAAAGGAGCTACAATTGCATTTTCAGATATTTTAAAGTTCTGGTTAGTTGTATTAACTTATGAAAACCTTTGAGAGTTTTGTTCACAGTGTTTTGAGAAAATGATTTGCATGATTTGTAATTTGTATGAAATTAATGAAAACAACAATCTATCTGTTTAGGACAGTTATAAAGTGTTCAGATCACTGTGTAAACTGTTTTCAGAACAGTAACCTGAGTTTGGAGAAATGTGTCAAATCAATTGAGAAAAACTGTAACTGATCTGGGTCATTCAAGTCCAGCCTGTGTCGCTGTTTTCAGCTTCCATACACTGGCTGTGCCTGTCTTTCCCAGAACAAATTTACATGTCGCCCCTCTCGTCAAACAAAGTATGTATAACAATGGAAAGTTACCACAGGCCTCAGATAGGAGCCATGTGAACCTCATGTGAATCTCAATCAGAGGTTGTGTTCTTTTGTGTCAGATTATTGATTGACCATGCCTTGAGCAAAAGATGGTCAAATAAAGATTTTGCAACTTGTAGGGAACCACTGGGTCACTCCTTTCAAAAGCTACTGAACTGGATGATGTGTCAATGAAGAAACCCATAGAAGACAATGAAGGTAGAAATGTTTAACCTATTTAGAAGAACAGCACAGTTTCACATTTTGACCAGTGATATCTGCAGTAATTTTGACCACAGCTTCTTTTTTGGACAAAAACATTAAATAAAAACATAAATTGAAAATAAATAAGAAATAATAATAATAATAATAATTTTAAAAGAACATAGCAATAACAGTAAACTATATGCAGAATACTTTTCTGTTCTGTTTGAGCTTTTCCTGATTAATCTCTGGCATGATATTGCCAACTTATCATTAAAAACATTCATTAAATATCATCTCTTATTATTATATACGCCATCGCATATTAAATGCGATGGCGCCGCAGACGGCAGCCTCAGTGTTCTCCTCCATCATCCCCGTCCCAAAGAAACCCAAGTTAACAGGACTTAATGACTACAGACCTGTGGTCCTAACGTCTGTGGTCATGAAGACATTTGAGAGGTTGGTGTTGGCTTATAAGGACATTACTGGACCCTTACTAGACCCCCTGCAGTTTGCTTACCGAGCAAACAGGTCCGTGGATGATGCAGTCAATATGGGACTGCACTTCATCCTGCAACATCTGGACAAAACAGGGACTTATGTGAGGATCCTGATTATGGACTTTAGCTCCGCTTTCAACACCATCATCGCAACACTCCTCCAGACCAAACTAACCCAGCTCTCTGTCCCTAGCTCTATCTGTCATCTATAGCACACCTGTACATACAATTTATTCTTTTTTTTGTGGTTTATATTTATGCATGTGTATTTTATTCACATCTCATTTTTATTATCTGTGTTTTGTTGTTGTCTCCGTGTACTGGAAGCTTGTGACACTATAACAAATTCCTTGTATGTGCAAACATACTTGGCAATAAAGCTCTTTCTGATTCTGATTATTGGCCAAACCTGAGTATTTTCTTTATTTTACTGTTATATGAAGGCCTATTTTTGATATTTTCAGACTTTCATATATTTACGGTTCATGTAAATGTATTTTCAACCACAATACACACATTTTTACAATTGTAGACAAATAAAAAATAGCCAGCAGAGAAATATATTTATATGATGACAAAAATATAAGTATTTGAAAATAATAGTTATGTTTAGTTATTTTCATACATTGTTTTCAAATGCCTTCTGGAACTAGAGCTTGAATGGTGTGAGAGTTATTTTTGTTTTTGTTGGGAAAAATTTCCAAGCAGCCATGATAATCACACAGACAGCAGCCAGTTTCGGCCCAGATCCGGCCCACATCTGGCCCGCATGGATTTCACACGGGCCAGATGTGGGCCGGATCTGTGCCAACACTATGTTGCTCTCTCATGGTTTCTGTGAACTCAATTCAGAGAGCTCAGCAATTAAATATACAAATAAAATATCTTAAAATAAAAAGGTTATGTTTGATCAAATTTTAAATTAGATTTCAATGTGTGGTGTCATATTGACCCCATATTTTAATAAATGGAAAATGATAGCCAATCGAGCTGTGTTTTATTAGGAGAAAAAGAAGATGAATCAATCATAGACTCAGAAACTTTAGCAGTGTGTTGACACATAGCTCGCTTTACTGCCTTCTGCTCCCTCAACATTAGGGCTGGGACAATAAATCGATGCATCGAGAAATGATTTTGCATCGATTCTTAGATTTTCCGAAGGCATCGCGATTCTCTCTTGAAACGATTCTGAGCTTAGTTTTTAACAGCAGATGGCACTGCATGCTTTAGAAATAGCCGTATTCTGCACCACTTGAACCTAAAATAATCATTCATAAAGTTCGAAAAGGTTGAAGTGAATTACAAGGATGTTCACAGTGGGCTGTGTTTACGTTAATCTTGCATCAAAAAGCATAAAAGTCGATGTGCAAGTACATTTAACCACTTACATTACTCAGCCGAACCGGCAAGCGCTCTTTTTTTTTAGTATTTGAGTGTGCGATTAAAAACTAACCTAGAGTGCCATCTGCTGTTAAAAACTAAGCTCAGAATTGATTCGAGAGAGGATCACGATGCATTCTGAAAATCTCAGAATCGATCCACGAATCGCACTGCATCCATTTATTGGTCCCAGCCCTACTCAACATCTCATCCAATCTCTCTTGGACCTCAGAAGCTGACCATAACTGTGCAGATTTGCTTTTGAACACTAAAGACAGTTATTTATCAGGACAGTGTCGAATAAACATTACAGCCAGTTCTCTACCTCAATTTTCCAAGGATCTACCCTCCTCCCTAAGGCTCTGCTCAGGCACATCCGCCGCTTTGTTTAACCTTATCCAATAATCCAAAGGACTCTCATTGGGATAAGCTTTTACAGTAACAACACCGAGTCAGAATAACATCTTTTGGATAGACTCAATTTCTGTAACTGCATTCTCTGGTTTCTCTAACGGTTTCATTCATCCACCGCAACGCCGCCCATATATGAGTGTTTGTATGTTTGATTGTTTAGATTAGTTATGTGTTTGTGTTTAGTTACGGACCCGGATACGGGTCCAAAATCACGTTTAAAATGTTTATGCTTCATTTACATAGCCTTCCTTATATGGTATCAGCCCATATATGGGTTCATTTGAAAGGTTGGAGTGTCTGTGTTTATTGTAATATTTGAAAAATATATAATGTTATTTATAAAGAATTACACTCATATTTTGTAGTTCAAAGGGTTTTCTTTACAATGAAACCATTTGTTTTCATTTCCTCCATTGTATGTGTGTAGGGTAAACATTTGAATTTGAGTATGTCAAATTTAGGCGAAAATACCAAAAACGCCCCAGAGAATAAGTGGTTAAAACTTTTGTACACCAATTACATGAGTTTCTGGTTCTGTCACCGCTTATGAATAGTGTCCCTTTTACGATCCCAGATAGCAAAAATCATCTGGGCCAGCTCTGGCCCAGACCCATTGGAAGTTCTGGTCCAGATCCACACAACGGACTCGGGCCGGTGTCTTTTGGCACAACGGGCCAATACCGGTACGGATCCGTTTTTCCGGATCTGGACCATAACTGGGCCAGCTCTGGACCAGATGCGGATTCCTTTATGGTTATTTAACCCAAATGTGGGCCGGATCTGTGCCAGCTCATTCTGTGTGTGTGTATATATATATATATATATATATAGGCCTACACACACACACAATGTATACAAATCTATAATTCAAATACAATTAGTTTATTTGTATAGTGCTTTTCACAATACATATTTCAATACAGCTTTACAGAAAATGCATGTTTCTTTGTTACAAATAAAAAGAGTAATGTCCATATGCCACAGTATTTGTACAGTTCCCGGATAATACAAATCATATAAGTAGATTATGACTGTATTTAAGTAGTAATTATGAATACCATTAAAGCAATGATTACAAGCATCTTACATAATAGATAATTAAATATCTTACTATCTTATGCCACTGATATTTTTTGTTAAGTTGTTATACGAAGCTCTTAGACAACAAAACATTTAAAGTACTGATTTAGATGTACAGAAAATTACTGTACTGAACACTCTATTAAAACAATATTCATATTAAAACAATTGAATTACTACAAAAAACACTTACAGCAAAAGCAAGCATGATTTCAAATTTGATTTCAAACTGAATTGAATTTACAAAAAAGGTCAAGTACACAGTCAGTAATAAAATTATAAAACAAATGACCTCAATTCAGTTGAGATACTTGAAATATGACAATACTGAATTTTCATAGACAGTGTTTTAAGAGCCATATATATTGTTTATTTAGATAAATGGAACATCAGATGGCTTTGACATGTAATGACTGTACAATGTAGTGATGCAGTTAGACAGACTAGGATATTTATATGTACAAATCATACAAATATCCCATTCCGAAAAATTTCTAGCATGTAAAGAAATTAAAGTTCCATCTTTGATTGTTGAAAGACTTTCTGGTGCATTTCACTTACAGCCAATAACATTTCCAGTAGCATTTTCATTGGTCAGGCGTGGATCTATTCTGAATGGCTGATACATTTTGACAAAGTTTAATCCAGGAGCAAAGAGAAATACTTTCTAGCACGGAGAGATCGTGATTGCACACAGTCTGAGTGCGCACAAGCAATCGGAGTGAGAGGACAGGCAGTTCATTTGTATAAGTTAGGCATATTTGAGAGCTGGCATCCAGTTTTCTGGGGGGAGGGGGTTATAATACATCGTGTACACTCACTAAACAAAGAGTGACAGAACAGAGCCAATTCATAAAAGAACAATATTTAAAAGCACACGTCCAGTTTTGTGTGAGTGAAGGAAATCCGCTTGGGAGTGGAGAGATTCGTCCTCGCACACATGGATCGCATAACATTATGCGCTCTCGACATTGTCATTAAGATCACACTATAGAAACCGCCTAAAATTAAGTATAAAGAAGAGAAGAAAGCTTTTGGCAAAGATTTCATAAATTAAAAAAACATACCAAACAATATAATGTAATACATGTCTGTCTCTTCAGTGCCCCTCTGTTTTTATCATTCAGGATGCACCTTAGAGCATTCTGCCTGCTTTATAAGGGGACTGGGCTGGTCAAACGTTTGGACACATTACTATTTTTAATGTTTTTGAAATAAGTATCTTGCTTATCAAGCTCAGCATTTATTTGATCAGCTGTAATATTGTGAAGAATTAAAATAGAAAATAATGGTTTTCTATTTTAACATACTTCAAAGAATGTTGGCAACCAAACAGTTGATGACAGTATGGGGAAAAAAATACTATGGAAGTCAATTGCTACCGTCAACTGTTTGTTTGCCAACGAAAACTTTTGTGTTTTTTTTTTTTTTTTTTTTTTTTTTTTGTGTGTGAACCTGTGATACTTTTGTCAGGATTTATTGATGAATAAAAAGTTATTTATTCAGCTTTGCCATCACTCAAAAAAATGATTCTCCAACACTGTTCAGTTTATTTCGTTTAACACCATTATGTTAGGTTTCCCATTTAACCAATTGCATTGTGTTAAACTGACTTGAAACAGTTGCGTTTTGGTTCAACTCAATATTTTAATTTTGAAAGAACATGTTTCAATTAAGCAGGCCAAAAATAACATTTGATACTTTACTTCCATTTACTTAAGTAAATTAAGTTAATCCAACACAATTCTTTACAACCACTTTACTTAATTAATTTGAGTTGAGAGTACATAAACAATTTTACTTGTGTAACTAGGAAGTGAATTTCCCCTTCCCATCATGCTCTGCACAGGGCTTGATAAGGAGAGTAAATGTTGAAATAAAATGTTATTTTAGGCATTTTTTATTAAGATGATAAAATTGACTTGTTAATGTTTAATGCTCTTTTATGTTTGTATTTAAAAGAGTTTCTGGTATGTTAGTGTTTTTGGGGGTTTTCATTTTGGTAAAGTGTAGCGCATGTGCTTGGGTTGAGGACCTGCTAACATGAATAAAAATTGTTTTAATAAGAAAAAAACAACTACTTTGGGCATGCCATGAATGTAACAAAACCATCATATGGCTATGCCTAACAAGTTGGCTAATGCCTACAGTTAAGTAAAACCTATGTATCTTCTTTTTTTTTCTTTTTTTTTTTATTATTGAGTGTGGAAGGATGTCTGCCTAATAATTCATTTTCCAGTTAAATGTTTTAGTTTGAGTTCAACAAGCACAAATCACTTCATCAATGTATCAATTTCATTTAAACTATATTTGATCAAATTGAGTTGGCTCAACTCAATTACATTTCATCGCATTAATTTGCTTTTTATGAGTTGGGGCTACATATATTTATTGGATGGAAATCCTGCCCTCAGTTAAATTGAGTTCATCCAATTAATTATTTTATTTAATTATATTTTGAGTGCATCACATAAATAAATTATATTTTAATTAAAATTTTAAAAGTTATTATCAGTTAAAATATTTATTTTCTTTGTGAATATATTGTAAAATGTAAGTTATTCCTGTGATCAAAGCTGAATTTTCAGCATCATTACTCCAGTCTTCAGTGTCACATGATCATTCAGTAATCATTCCAATATGCTGATTTGCTGCTCTAGAAACATTTCTGATTATTATCAATATCGAAAAACAGTTATGTTCTTTAATATATTCAGAAACCATGATATACAACCATTCAAATGTTTGTTGTTGTGTGTGTGTGTGTGTGTGTTATTTAATATAAATTTATGTTTTTATTCAGCATATAGGCATTAAATTAATAAAAGTAAAAACATTTTTCACAGGAATAAACTACATTTTAAAATATATTCAAATAGAAAATAGTTATTTAACATTGTAATAATATTTCACAATATAACTTTTTTTTTTTACTTTATTTTTGATCAAATAAATGCATGCAGCCTTAAGGGTTAGCACGCAGCAATCTTAAACAATAAAAATTAATAGAAGCGGTTAAAATGACTAAAGTTTAAATTAAGTAATTAAGTTAAAATTTGTTAATTACGTATAATTACAGACCTCTGGACATTTTCTTCATGTTAGCAAGTCCTCTGATAACATAGGCCTAAGTGTTCGCCAACATTACAGTCCAATCTTAGGAGCAATAAAAACACCAAACCTTTAAATTATTGAGTACACAACATAATAAGAAATTAATTTATTAGTAGAACAGTTTTATCACACGGTGTGACATACCTTGGTGAGGTTTTTGAGGATAACAGCGAGCAGTCTGTATCTGCCTCGATCGTCTTGACGTCTTCTGTTCTGAAGTCCAGAAAAAAATGCGTGCTCATTTCCACGGACGCGGTCCGGATCTGCTATGCGACTGTAGTTCCCGCCCACTGAAACCGCGCCCGGTCTGGATCCGTGTTACAGCACTGAAACGGATGTGACTGTAACGCGGATTTGCCGGTTTGAAAACAGATCCGGTGCGGAGTCAGCTGCTGTCTGGGATCTGATCTATAGCTACATGCTCTAATGCATTAGTAAGGTAAGAAAGTTATTTTCTGTGGCCACAAAAATATCCTTTCTTAGAGTTGATATGAAATTATACTGAATGTTCGCTGGATGAACAGATTAGTTGATTGTAATATTAATTCTGCTACAGTTGCTACTGGCAGCTGAGGTAAATAATTGTAATTAATTATAATTATTTATATACATTTCCATTTTGAGCTCATTTGCTACATATTATGGTGGAGAATGCGGGCATTGTTTTAAACATTATTTGCAAGCGGACTCAGTGTTAGACTTGTGTGATTGTCTCATGGGTTTTATTAACGTCTTACACATGCATACCAGCTTCTGATAAACTCAGATAAACTATAGCTTGAATGCGCCTTACTACGAGCAGTAGAAAGTTTTTCAATGCTATAATGCATGTTTAAATCGTATGATAAGAAACTAACCTGATATTAGCGAAGAAATCCTAATTTCAATTGTTCGTCAGAGAAGGCTTACACTCTACTAAGAAATCTCAGATTAGCAGCCCGTAGAAATCCCGTAGAAATCCCACTGGCAGTGATATTAAAACTGGGTGACGAAGAAATCTTGCTACAGTATATTTCCTTTAAATGGTGATTTGAGCGATGCTCCTCATTTCCCCAAATTAAGGCCTTCTTGTTACAATTGCGTATCATTGTAGTTATTGTGATGCAATTGAATAGCGAATTAACCCTCTAAGCGCCAAAGTCGCAAAATTGCGACAAGACATCATACTTAATAAAATAGACTGTAGTTCCTGATATGGTGTAATATCTCATTTGTATTCCCTACCACTAGATGGCAGACATGTAGCTCTTCGATTCTAGACCAAAATTATGCCACATTC
>NW_015623461.1:21468-21757 GCF_001515625.1 Sinocyclocheilus rhinocerous | reverse complement strand
TGCAGTCAGTGTGGGGTAGGTCTGTGCGCTGTGCCATGCGATGAGAGGTACCATACTCTCAAGAACTATAAACTGTGTCACCTAGATACCTGATTGGGCAGATAGCTGGTCAACTGATCAAAAAATAGGCACATGCATTTTACTATGGCACAGTAATATAGTCATAATTTACTACTTTCTCCTGTTTTACAGTTGGTTTCCTCTTTTCTGATCATTTGGAATTAGGATAAAAAGACAAAAAAAAACATGCTAATAAGTTCAAACATCAATTCAATATCTACTATTTCCT
>NW_015623461.1:18152-20998 GCF_001515625.1 Sinocyclocheilus rhinocerous | reverse complement strand
AAAAAATAGGCACATGCATTTTACTATGGCACAGTAATATAGTCATAATTTACTACTTTCTCCTGTTTTACAGTTGGTTTCCTCTTTTCTGATCATTTGGAATTAGGATAAAAAGACAAAAAAAAACATGCTAATAAGTTCAAACATCAATTCAATATCTACTATTTCCTGAATATTATGAAATTCAAGATTCCTCGATGATGTCATAATATGCTAATTAGATGAGTATATTTACAAGCCACATAAACTTTCGGTCATGCCCAACATTTTTCAAATTTTTTTTACAGTAGATCTCTATCTTTAAGCCCTTTCAAGCCACAAGCTTTTGAAATCTTGATGTTCCAAAAATCCCTGGCGCCTAAAGGCTTAATGGTGTAATTCTAGCCTAGCTAACTAGTAATTCTCTATTGTCTGTGAAGTGAATGTGCTGTTTTGATTTGTGAATGAAGTTGTATGCGACACGTCATAACTGACTGCGAGTACGTTTCCAATGCATATTTACATCAGCGCAATTTCTGCTCCACTTGCGCTTGTTGTAAGCTGCATCGGTCTCTTAGCAACGTATGACCCCAGAAGGTGCGAGCAGGCTCTTCCGGTTCAATCTGATAACAGCACACACGTCACAGACCTTTGTGTAAACAAACTGCATGTAGCCAACGCTAACACTTTAGCAGCCATACAGGCACATGAGCTAAGCCCTTTACCTCAACTGTTAGCTGTTAGCATCTGACTAACACTTAGATAGGTGTAAGTGTAAAGTGTAACTTTCAAACCACTCCTCTCTCTCTCTCTCCCTCTCACTCCTGAGGTGTTTCTCAAATGGAAGGCTGCATCCTCCGAAGGCTGCATATCTCGGCTGCCACGTCATCAAATGTCGCTGAAGGCCATCTCAATCGCAAGGATCCTTGGAAGGCAGCCTTCGTTTTGCGTCCTTCATTCAGCTGAATTTGAAGGATGCATGGGATGTATCCTCTGTAACCTTTAATCACCCACAACCCTTTGTACCCATTCCATTTCATGAAAATAAACTGACGAAAAACTATTCAGTACTGAGCTTGTCTGAATTTACTATGAAATCTAAGACAAAAAGAATGTTTTCAGACATGAAAGCATAGATGTTATTTTTTGTTTTGGTGCAAATTACTCACTAAACGCTAAACTGCCAATAATGTAAGCCACCGGGGGAGACTAGACGGCTGTGATTCATTGTATTGCATTAATAGAAAGCCAAATAATATAATGATTTGTAATACAAAGTATTTTTCCAACACTATTTTATTATTTTCATGCCGTGGCGGTGAGGGCGGAAACATATGTGACGTAGCCATGCACACTTACTAATTCTAGTGTTTAATGCAGAGGAGAACTCTAGCCTACAAGACTCTGAAGGACTGAGCTAGGAAGGACACAGCCTCGGTAGCATGCAGCCTTTCGTTTGAGAAGCACCCCTGGTTTCACTTCCTGTTTGTGCTATCACCTCCTTAGATTAAATTAGGTCCCATACTTTGGTTTTATTTTTGTTATTTTATTTTGACTTTATTCTACCTCTCTTTGATTTAATTCATTGATTTACCTTTGTTTAGCTTGAATGTACCAATTCAGCTAAGTTGATTTTAAGTAAAGTTGAGATTTAATTAAATCAATTAGTTTTTTATTCTTCCTTTTAGTTTCCTACAGCTATTAGGATTTTTTCATTTTACTTTCACGTTTAGTTTATTTGACTATCACCATCTTCTCTCTCTGTATAGGATTATAGCAGTTCTAGCAACTGTTGTCTCCTTAAGGAGCCATACAGGTTATTAGTAGCCCTAATTTCTGTCTCTGCTATACCCCTCCTTACTCCTCAGCACCAGGCCTATTACTGTCAGGGATGGGGGTAAAGGATGGAGCGAGGACTCAATAATGCAAGAAGATACAGGCTTTATTAGCAAAAATAAAACAAAACAAACCAAAACTACTCCATAGGGGAAAACAGCCTGGCAACCAGGCTTGGAAAGGCGGGACAGGACAAGGCAGACAGAACACAACAGGATACATGCGATGACGAACTGGCACAGGACTGCAAACACAAGGAGAATAAATAGGGAGCAAATGAGTAGGGTAATGAGGGAAACTCAAGTGGGGCAAATTAACCAATAATCAGGTAACAAGATGAAGATACAGAACCGTTCCCCATACAGATAGCTTAACCCTCTGGGGTTCAAAGGTGTTTTGGGGCCCTGGAGTAGTTTTGACATGCCCTGACATTTGTGTTTTTTTCAGTTGCTTACAAACATTTTAATGGCTAAAGTTTACACTGTAATCAGCACAAACTGGGCTACAATAATATGTGAGCAGCATGTATGTACGTGATTGTGTTTTTGAGAAAACAACATTTATGTGTGCTTAGTGAAAAACTAAAATTTGAAAGTCACTGAAATATGGCCATAAAACACATTCAGAACATTTGTTCACAAGACTTTTGAGAACTGGATCTTGAAGTCTAGAGTTTTTGCTTCAAAAGTATGTGAAAATCATCTTACTCACTCATTCACAGAAAACAATATATTGATTTAAATTTTCTAAGACACTTTGTGTGTAGAAAAGGTATATGCAAGTAGGCGTGAATGATCATGCATAATGCTGTGATTCACACCTGAGAAGACAAAGGCCCGCATAATGAGCTGCATAATGAGCTTTTCAGTCAGCTGTGTGACTGAGAGGGAATTGCTACAAGAAAGAATGTGAGGAAAAAATAAATTTATATATTTTTTGTTTGTAGTTTATTTAGAATACATATAACTATCACATAAAATAACTCATGGGAGTGTGTGCATCACATGGTCTTAGCTGTGGTCCAGGTTCCT
>NW_015623461.1:0-9416 GCF_001515625.1 Sinocyclocheilus rhinocerous | reverse complement strand
CTCAATAATGTCAATAATGCAAGAAGATACAGGCTTTATTAGCAAAAATAAAACAAAACAAACCAAAACTGGGAAAACAGGGAAACCAGGATGGCAACCAGGCGGCTGTGGGTATGTAATGAGACATGCACTATGAGACTATCACTCAGACATGCACATGTTGAAAAGTAACTCACCTAGATTAAATTAAAAACTTTAAACATACTAATTATAAATGGCCTTTATTACATTATCAAGAACACTTAAAAATACTAATGAATTTGTTTACAATATAAAAATACTACTACTAATAAATAATTTCCAATCAGTAGCCCATGTACAATGTAGCTAATAGTAGGACACTCTTAAACTGGGATTTACTATTTGTGTATTCAGTTGGGCTTACAGCAATTATAGTACTCTCATGGAGTGTAGCAGCAGTATCATTGAATTCAGCGTTTATGCGTGCTTAGTGAAAAACTACAATTTTAAAGTCACTGAAATAAGGCCATAAAACACATACAGAACATTTGATCACAAGACTTTTGAGAACTGATCTTGAAGTCTTTGCGAGTTTTTGCTTCAAAATTATGTGAAAATCATCTTACTCATTTACAGAAAACAATATATTGATTTAAATTTTCTAAGACACTTTGTGTGTAGAAAAGGTATATGCAAGTAGGCGTGAATGATCATGCATAATGCTGTGATTCCCACCTGAGAAGACAAAAGCCTGCATAATGAGCTGCATAATGAGCCTTTCAGTCAGGTATGTGACTGAGAGGGAATACAAACAAGAAAGAATGTGAGGAAAAAATAAATTTATATATTTTTTGTTTGTAGTTTATTTAGAATATATATAACTATCACATAAAATAACTTTAGATTCACTTGCGAGTGCAGTTAAACAGTTTATTAGGAACAAAAAAATAAAAAACAACACAAGAGTCAACTTGAACAACATTTTGAAGAGACTCATGGGAGTGTATGCATCGCATGGTCTTAGCTGTGGTCCAGGTTCCTGTGCAGGCAGGAATCTCAGAGCCTGTGAAACATGTCAACGCCAGTCTGTTTTCCATGACCGAGTGGGCTGCTTTGCTTTGGCTCTCTTTGCAACACGTTCTTTTGCACTTCGTTTGACATGTGGGCCGTCGGTTGATTTGGTTCGGCGTTGTGAGCTCGCTGTGTGTGCGTCGTAGAGCTCCGCGGTGTTGGTCACTGCCATTCTGCCCGCCGTCTCCTGCCCCAGACATTCATCGCATTTGTGGTCTTTGCGGTAGCTGTTGGGTTGCTGCCGTTTGAGTGAGAGTTCTCTGTTCTTGTGTTTGCTTTAATGTATTTTATGTTTGTTTTGGAAGCCGTAGGGAGGAGGTTGCCATTTACTTTATGATCCCTTGTTTTCTCCTGTTTTTGGACAGCTAGGGAGTAAGGGGAGATTAATGTGTTTTGTTTTGTTAGGTAAGTTAATGTTTAATTATGTCTTAGTTAGCTTCTCTTTTGTTTGTTATTTTGGCCATAACCCCTCCTGAAGATTCACGCTTCCTGTTACATGTTACTTTGTGAATTAAAAGCTTCTTCCTTTAAATATACTCTCGCTCCGTCGTGTTTGTGTGTGAGCTGGGACAGAAGAGGTGCGGGCATAGTCGCTAAATTCTTTCTTTATTTTATTTTTTTCTTTGTCCGGAATCCCCGACCCTAGACCGGGGAGGACGTGACAATTGGGGGCTCGTCCGGCCGTTGTGATAATTGGTACCTCGCCCGGTTATTATAACAATTTGGGGTTTGTTTGTCCGTTCGCTCATCCATTTGTAATAATTCGTCTGGCCGTGACACCAGGACGTAGCAATTGAAGGCTCATTTGTTTGTCCGGTCGTTTGTTGATGACAATTGTGAGTTTGTTCGTTCATGACAAATTGAGGGCTCGTTCGTGACAATTGGTCTGGTTGTTTGTTTGAATCGTTATATTCGTCTTCAAAACCTTTTGCTTGGCTGTTTTGAACTTTCGATGGGGGAGGAAGTTCATAGGGTTTAGGATGGATTTCGGTTTAATTAAGTTCACTCTTTCGCCCACGTTAAGAGAATTTGAATGGTGTAGGAAAGTAGACCTGATACAGATTGCGGATTTCTTTAATATAACTGTTTCTAAAGAGGGAAGGAAGCAGGTTATTAAAGATGAGTTGTATGCTAGGTTAGTAGAGACTGGTATTTTGCCTAAATGTATTATAGCTAGAGGTCCTGAGGCAGAGACTGATGGAGAGGTATCTGACGATGTATATTCGGTAAATGGTAAAAAGGCTTCTCAAGTAGATCCGATGGTAACTGTTCGCTTAAAAGAGTTAGATCTTGAGCTAAAGAAACAGGAATATGAAACGCAACAATCTGTCTTTGGTGGCTGGAACAATAGTTCTGCCCGGATGATAACGCGGAGCCATATAGTTAATATCAGTAATATGCAGCATACACTATACAAGGAAATGGTCAGTAACATCATGAGTGGGCCCGGTGACGTTTTGCTTGACTGCAAACTGTAAACGCAAGTCCTAATGCATCATTTGTATTATCAACGTGAATGTTAAAATCTCAGACAATTAGTGCTTTATCAACAGTAACCAATAGGTCTGAGAGGAAATCTGCAAATTCTTTTAGGAAATTTAAAGAGGGATGATGGCATAGGGTTTTAATGCAGAGAATTTTAATGTTGATGGGGACATGTCAGATTCGAGTTTTGCGAGAGGGAGACTCCTCAGTGATCGTTCATTTACACCTTTTGCAGGGAGGGGTAATGTAGGACGAACGCCTGAATTCTGTTCTACTCGCGTAACTGAACAAACACCTAGTCAGTTAAGGAGTAATCCATTATCAGTCAGCCCAGACTTAAATGATGCAGCATGGTATAACCTCATAACACATATTGCTCAGGAAGTAGGACAGCCTATAATTTCTGCTCAAAGTGGGGAAAGGTGTGGGGAAAGAAAAACCAGCAATGCACAGACTCGAAGTTTAGGTGCAGGTCAGTCATTCTCAGAGGCACCCTCACTTAATTTGACAGGAGTTAAACTGGTCATGCAGTCTGAAGTAAGAGAGCCCCCTGTTTTCCGAGGAGATGGAACTGATAAGTTCAGTGGGCATGAGTGGGAGGATTTAGTGGACACTTTACTGCGGAAAAGAGGCATACCCGGACAGTGAGTGAAGTACAAGAGCATCTCGACAGATATCAGACTGAGCAAAAGGAACAGTTGGCGGTCAGATTTAAGCGTAACATTGCTATGAGGAATGCTACAGCTCGTACTCAGTCACCAACAGAGAATGAGATCGCAGCTAGTGGTTTCCCTGTTGTGCCGTCTGATAATGTTAATGCTAGTACTCCATCTCCTCCACAGAATGATGATAATTGCATTAAGATGCTTATCAGTCTACTTGACCGTGCTCTTTCCCAGAATAGTCAAGCGGAGATGAGGTGTCCTCGACCAAGCCAATCACCTATGAGCACAGATATCAGACTGAGCAAAAGGAACAGTTGGTGGTCAAATTTAAGCGTACCATTGCTATGAGGAATGCTACAGCTCATACTCAGTCACCAACAGAGAATGAGATCGCAGTTAGTGGTTTCCCTGTTGTGCCGTCTGATAATGTTAATGCTAGTACTCCATCTCCTCCACAGAATGATGATAATTGCATTAAGATGCTTATCAGTCTACTTGACCGTGCTCTTGGGTAAAGCCAAAGACATTGTTAGAATAACCCTTCGCAGTAACACTTCCCTAAGACCCTCTGAGAACCCCAGAGTGATATTTGACATTCTGAAACAGCATTTCAGCGAGGTCAGATTTTCCTCTATGCCTTTAGCTGATTTCTACGGCACAGTACCTGCTGGGGGAGAAAATCCAGTCGAGTACTGGGTCCATTTAAATAAGGCTGTGGATGTTGCAGAGGAGGCTTTAAATAGGCTTGGGCGACAGATGGATAACCCATGCCAGGAGGCAGCCATGATGTTTGTCAAATACTGCCCGGACCCTACTTTGTTGGCCATTTTCCACTTGAAAGCACCAGATAAGTGGACAGCGAGTGAAGTACAAGAGCATCCAGGCTGCAGCAAAGTCTCATTGTGCAGAGGACTCAAATGGCTCAGTGAAGATGTGTTGCCAAAGCCCACACCATTGACACAAAAAATAATGTTAATAGGATGTGGAGGTAAAACAACCAAGCCAAAATGCATGTATGAAGTTGAGCTCAAAGTGTATGGTGAGAGATGTTTGGTGCCTGTTCTAGTTGTACCAGGACAAAGGGATGATTTAATCATCAGTACCAATGTGATTAAGTTCCCCATGCACCGAATGAAGATCAGTGATGATTACTGGAGGATTCTGTCTAACAGTGTTTCAGAGCCACCTTCATCATGTGAACAATTCTTGGATGTCATGGCGAATACTTGCCGCTGGAGAGGTGGAGATTCACCAGACAATGTTGGGACTGTTAAGCTTCAGCAGTCAGTTACTCTAATGGCCAAACAAGAACACCTTGTCTGGGGAAGGCTGCAGAGTAATACTGCCATGTCACTAGGGAGCACTGTAATCGTGGAGGCCACTTCTTCCAGAACCATGCCACGGGACAGCATCATAGGCCGTGTTGTTACGCCTCTGTGGGGAGATCGTTGGGTTCCTTTAAAAGTTACCAACCTTTCAGACAAGCCCGTCACCCTCAAAAGGAACCGTAAGTTAGTTGATGTGTTCCCGTGCCTTGCTGTGGAAGATTTTGAGCTGTTGCAGGGTTTCAGTCATGCTCAGGTGCCCACATCTGAGAAAATTTCCCGACCTGGTGTCACAGGTGATCTTAAACAGAGACTTAGGGCCGTAAGCCTCAGTGACATTGATATCGACTCATGTTCTGCCAGTGATACAGCAAAGGAAAGGCTCGTCCAGTTGCTTGAGAACTACAATGATGTATTCTCCAAACATGCTCTGGATTGCGGGGAGGTCAGAGGTTTTGTTCACCGCATCCGCTTAAGTACCTAATATGCAAAAATATTATTGTTAAGAGTGTTATACATGTACTGGAAAGTGTTTTATTCGTGGATGAATGGGATTTAACAGTTTAATTACTGAGTACAGCGGTTTGAGTGTATGTATGTGCGTCAGCAGAACACGGTGATTTTTGCTAATTGATTAACTGGTGTTTAATCTGTCCAGGTGGAAAAAATCACAGAATGAAAACATTTCTCATTGTTGTACTCTTTCTCTACTCCATCCATGTATAGTTTATTGTTCATTTGATTTTCTATTCATGTTGTATCACTTTGTTCAATTCATCAATTCTAATTCATGGTTGATTTAAAATTGGCTGCAGAAGATTATATCATATATTTGGATAAATGTTTGTAACAATTTATTTTGCACTGTATTTTTGATGTTATCATTGATTTTTTTCCACCTCTCCTCAGCGTGCTCAATGCGGTCTCAGTGAACATCACACAGTATTAAAACATTTCTCAATGTTGTACTCTCTCTCTACTCCCTCCAGCATCTGCATGCTCCATGTTAAACCCTCTATCAGCAGCAGTGGCCGTGATCCGTCTCTTCATTTATAACACAACGCAGACCGTAACAGTGACAGTGTGGGGCCGGTTACAGCATAGAAGAGAAACAATAATGTACAGTACGTGGAAAATAATGTTTTTTTTTTACTTTAAACCGCATAAACACATTTCATTACACCAAATACACAAAATAATGTTCTTTTTAGCAGCATCATATGACCCCTTTAAAATCTGCAAGTGGTGGCGCCGGCCCACCGTCGACCCCAGGAGGTTAACACCTCTGTACATACTTGCATTTGCCTTCTGCCTCTCTCTCTCTCTCTGGTGTTCCCACAAGTGTTTCAGTATGTCACAGACATTCCACAGACATCTAGCACTGCCAGCTCACCAGGACCACCAGGGAAACCCAGCAGAGCACTGTGATGGACATCCTTCAGCCCAAAGCAGCTAACAACCTGCAATGGCAGAGGAAGGAACAGCAAGACTGCAACACACGTGGAAACCTGACACCCAGCCTGAACCACCAGGAGCTGACCAGCATCATCTTCTCCTTGGCCCACACCATCAAGGGCCTCAGACAGGAGGTAAATGAACTGAACCTGGAAGTCACGGAGTTCTACAGGGAACTGACACCCGCTCAGCAAGAGAAGGCACAGAACAGATGCAAAGAACCTTACAGAATGGCGCAACAGAAGGAAATCACCAGTCTTCAGGAGGCTCTAACAGCTGCTGGACACCGAGCGCAGCTGAAAAAAGTAATCAGACAGGACTTGGAAAGAGAACTGTTACAACAGCGTATGTTGAACTTAATGAGAGAGACACTAGAGCTAAGGCCATGGAAGGCCATCTGCATGCAGTCAGAGCTGAAGTCCAAACCCTGACTCAGCAATTCTGCAACATTAAAGAGGAGCTTGACATAGTTCAGAAAGAACTGAAACAGTCCCACAGACTGTGCATGGACTCAAGTAAAAGTCACCCTGCTGCACGTCACATTGCCAGCAGTGCAAACCCCCTCACCCCTGTACACAGATACAAAGGGGGGAGCCAAAGCTTTCTGCTTGACACGTCACAAGTCAGTTTCCCGGAAACCTCTGCAGCCGCAGAAGGAAAAGGATCAATTCAGACAAACTCTGAAATGACACATGGAGTGACACTCAAAGACCTCAACTGAATGGCCAGAAACATCCCTGCATGCACGCCAGAACTTGCAGGAGACCATGACGTCCACGCCCAGGGGCGCCGCTTGCAATTTTGGGCCCTATGACAGATTATGAGGTTGGGCCCCCTACCGCACCAAACATACACTATATTGCCCAAAGTATTGGGAAAACGGAATAAAACTAAAAAAACTCATTCTTCATACACTGTAGATAATTGTGAGCCTTTTTTAAACAGTGGATGAGTAATTCACTCCTTGATTTGCTTAATAAAAGCCTCCTTTGAGATCGTTTTAACAGACATCTTTATTGTGTATTATTTTCAACGTGTTTATTGCTAAGTTTAGTGTGGCAAACGGTGGCAAAATAATTAAATAATTTGTGCGCAGTGTATCTGGTTGCCATGACAACCTCGCGCGCTTCCTGCTGCTGCTCTATGTAATCAGAGTATGGATTTGTAGATTTTCTATAGCAAAACTAAAATGTGTTTAAAAGTGCGACTGACCAAATCGTCCGGCTCGGTTTGCCCCCCTCAAACTTGAAGACATCTCAAATTTGACAGTTTACCATTTGATATCACTCAGTGACTCTAGGCTACGTAGGATGGGACGAAACCATGCAGTGAATGGGGGGAGATAATTTTGCTGGAAATGCAGAAATAAGCCGTAATTTTGTTTTATTTGTAACTCTTTGGTAGATACATTTATAATTTCTATTACGTTACTACTACTACTGCTACTACTAATAAAACAGATCTCTGAGGGCCCCAAAAGTGCATGGGCCCTTAGAATTGTCCTAACTTTCCCCCCCTTACCGGCGCCCCTGTCCACGTCTACCTGCAAGACATTGACTTTCACCTGCAGTATTGGACCAGTGTGAACCACCAAGATAGACTATCTGCTCTGGATCACCTCTAGCCCAGAGGTTCGACGCTTCCTGGCTCGATAGCCAGGACACATCCAATCAGACTACCAGCGGCTTAAAAAAGCCATCATAAAGGAATTCTCAGACCTAGAGTCTGAACACGGACTGATCGCTGCCACCAAACAGGGCCGGCATGAAACTCCCCATACTTACTACCACAGACTTTGACAAGCCAAGGCGGACACCAGCTTCAAGAGCCTTTTCCTCCGAAACCTCCATCCTATTGTAAGTCACCATTTAGGCATTTTGGCCTTCCCCCGCACAATGCCTATTCAACAACTGCGTGACCTGACACAGAAGGCCTTTAACAAGCACAAGGCCTCCACTAAAGGTGTTTGTAAGACCCCACTGATTCTGAACTGCACAACCCAGAATCCAAAAGAGGCACCAGAAGGCACCCAGCGTTACCACAATGCAAGGCCCATCTACAGAAAGCCACTAGCCAACAGAGGACAGAACCGTCACCATGGCAACCGACCCAGGTTGGAAAAGGGCATCCTCATCCTGCGAACACCACGGTATGTCCAACAGCAGTCCACCACAACACTCTCCTCCACACCCTTCACACAGGTGCCGAACGGAGGCTGCACAAGGACAGCTGGACACACTTACTTCTGAGTTTCAGGAGCTGCTGACACTAACAAAAGAGCTCCTTGAACAAAACTCAACTGAGGAGTACTGGGAAGGACTGGGAACTTCTGACTCGTTGCCCAGCACAACACAGCATCAGACCCCTCCAAGGGAGGAGCGTCCTGTAAAACCAGTCGACACCCCAGAAGCAGCCAGACAACATTGCATAGAGCAACGGGCCCAACAGCGAAACCTCTACCAACACAACTCGGCCAAGCTCAAGTCGGTGCCACCACAAGAGCAAAGCGACACCGCATACATCAGACTGTTAGTGATGTTTGAGCAGAACAGAGGGCTAACAACCACCTGCTGCCTTCCTGCCACCATCACTAGGTCAGTTCAAAACTCTCTTCACACTACAAAATCTCCGTAACAATTCCCTGCAACCCCTGGAACCACCTGCACTCTCACCAGTGAGAGTCCAACCTGGCTGTTCCACACCGTAGTTACTATAGATAGCCTACTGGCTAACAACACCTACAAACAACCATCTGACTCAGACCAGCTCACTTCAGGATGACAGGTGACACTGCCTCGACACCTACTGCACCTACTACACCTTGCTACCACCTACATCACCACAGCACACCGCCTGACAGCATCCACAACCACTCTTGCAGGCACCAACAGCCAGTGAGCCACCACGGCCTTCAAGGCTTGCGTGCCAGATGTGTGTCTGATAATTGTGCACCTTTGACGTCGCTTGCTGTTGCCTATTGGACGGACAACAACGTTCGAAAGGGGGGATGTATGTAGCGTGTGGACCAATCAGACACACAATTATTTGTTATATTCAACAAATAATCCCTTACACCGCTCACCGAACCAACAAGCCAACTATGAGGGTCTATCGACCCTTCTACTGAAATGCAACTAACACCTCAAAAAGGCAGAACAGGCCTCTGGTTCCATGGCAACCAAAGACAAATCATCTGATAACACTGGTTTTATTGCTCAAAGGAATGTGGGCAAAGCAACTAATTTTACTCATAGGAAAAACACATAATGCCCATATAAATGGACTCTTCTCTAATTAATTCGTAGACAAACCTCTCTTTGAATGAACACACACATCCTCAGGTCATCATGTGTATTATTACTGTTCTTGTATATTGTATTTTTTGTATTGTATACCGTTTTAGGCATGCTTATGTAGGGATTTCTTAATACCACAAACCACAGGACTGTGATAT
>NW_015623460.1:0-530 GCF_001515625.1 Sinocyclocheilus rhinocerous | reverse complement strand
TTTCTTGTTTAAAATGCCTCCCAACTGCATTCCTCAAGTCCAACTATGTTGCTGCCGGGAAGTTGGTCATCACAGCATCTGCTAAATAAGAAAGAAAAAAAAGCACAAGAAAAGCTTGACATAATTTTTTACTTTAATTACACTAATTGTCATTCTCTGTGTCCGTGTACGCATGTTTACCAACCTTAAACACTGATGCCCATTGACCTGCAAGTTTTCCATCACTAACCCTTTAAAACTCTTTATTCCAACAGTTTAAGTTTTTCCCTATTAGTGCCCCCCACAATCTGTCTCTGCCTCCAAAATTGTCTGGCACAACTGACTTCATAACAACACAGTGATAGCTGCTATAACTAAAAAGTAGCCCAGTACAAACATTAACCTCAAATGTACGTGGAATAATAAATTCACCCCTACCGTTTTATTACATTATGTTTTCTGTTTGTACTGTTTAGGTTTTAATGCTGCATTGCACTTAAAAGAATGCTATTTGCACTTATTATTTGTATTCTTAAGCTTTACTATCAATT
>NW_015623459.1:0-837 GCF_001515625.1 Sinocyclocheilus rhinocerous | reverse complement strand
GAGCGGGCACTGGAGGGCGCTCTGGAAGGCGCTTACGAGGAGCGGACACTGGGGCTGGAACCGACACTGGGCCCACGTGAACACTTGTGGGCTTGCCACATTAACGTCATTTGGGCTTGGCACATTAACGTCCTTTGGGCTTGCCACATTAACTGCTGGCTGACTTGGGGGAGCCCCGGACGGCGGCGGGCTGGATCTGGCTCGGGGTAGGACGCTCTCCAGACACTGGAGGATTCCTTCCCTCCAGCTCAGTCCCGTGGTGTCTGGGAGGTCCACGGGGCGATGGTAGTTGGCCCTGTGCCAGAACAGCGAGTTGATGGTGTCGTCATCGAGGGCCGTAGCCGCGGCGAGCCGGCAGAACTCCCAGGAATATTCGACAAAGGGGAGATCGAGGCGAGCTAGGGCAGAGAAGCGAGCGGCAATTTCCATAGCAGTGGGTAAAACAAGGAAAACAAAAACTTTTCAAAAATGGCGGAAAAAACAAACGCGAGGAAAAAGTCGCCGCTCACTTTCTGATGGCAAATTCATGCCATAGCTTTTACACATTTACTCGAATTGTTATGCTGATAATACAATTTGTAAGGAAAAATGCATTAAATAGCGAGGTTGTCACAGGTTTGCTACTGTGAGGAGCACGGAACGAGGAGACCAGGAGTACAAACCAATGAGTTTATTTCAATCGCGGGGAATCACACGTAGCACAAGGGAGTGACATCCACAATACCGGACAACACTAACTAAAAGGACTCAGACTTTTAAACACATGATGACGAGGGACTAAGTAGACACACATGGGATCATTGGAAATTACACATGGGAAACACCTGGGATGAAATT
>NW_015623458.1:0-796 GCF_001515625.1 Sinocyclocheilus rhinocerous | reverse complement strand
TATATATATATATATATATATATATATATATATTGTGTTAAATAATTGATACCCTGCAAATAACCGCATGCATTATGATTAGAAAAAAATATTAGAATCTTTTTCTTTTCTAAGAATGGCTTAACTTGAAGTGCTGTAGAAAAAAATTGGAAAAAAATATTATTTTAAGGTATTTTATGATATGTTGCCATATGGCAACAGCATACAATGGTGGATCTAACTTAGAATAAGTGTATACTTATAGTTAGTTAATATTTTTCCTCAGAAATGTTGTTTGTGTTGATTCAATTGGTGCTATTATAAGCTTTAACACAGTACTTATAACTGACACCTTATACATACTTTCCAACAACTTGTGCTTTTATTTATTCCATTATTTTTTGCTGAATAATGATTTATAATTTTTTAATTTCATTACATTTTTCATGAATGTTATTTAAACTGCAAATTTATACAGTTAACACAAATATAATACTGTATATAATGTATCATTAAACATTGACATAAAACCAAAAACACTGTATATCATGTGTAATATCAGATTACTTTTCTTAGGGAATTAATTATTATTAATTAATTCAGGTTTTGAGAGGACTCGAATCTGAAAATTCGAAGTCAACCTGATTAGAACTGATTTCAAATTTGATAGTTTACACTTGATCAACTACTCGTCCCGCGAGACGTTAACGTCCGTGTATATTAACTATTCTGTTCATATTACTTTGTGGCCAACGACACATAAACAAAATGTTAATCTTATTAATTTTGAGCAAGGTAACAAGATCTTGGCAAGGTT
>NW_015623457.1:0-2421 GCF_001515625.1 Sinocyclocheilus rhinocerous | reverse complement strand
TTTCATCGTACATGGGTACATATGACAATAAAAATGTTGAATCTTTAATTTATTAAATTAAATTGAATATTAAGAAACACCTTTAGAATTTTAGAAGATTATGTTTAAACTGTTGATTTACCTTGTCACATTCTGACACTTTTGAATATTTGTTGTGGTCTCTCCTAGAGGATCCAGATACAGAGCCCTCTTCTCTTGTGGAATCATAATCTTAATAATTAAGATATTGCAAATGATTACAACAAAACCTTAAATGCAAAAAACTATTGTACCCAACCACATGAAAATAAAAGATAACTAAGATATAAGCTTATAAAACACTTATAAAACACATAAACAGTACCGTCAGAGTCCAGTGCTGATGCTCGTTAATGACCCCAAAGATATATTTGAATGTGTTTGGATCCATCTGAAATTTCAGTTAAAATAAATTCCGCACTTAATGCACAATTATTGGGATATTTTTTATCTTAAAAGTTTACACCCTCTTTGCATGAATGAAGATTTATCTTTTTAATTATATTTTATAATAATATAAGGATATATATGGGGGTAGCACATGGCACTGAGGAAGGTTTAATACCCGAAAACGTTCTGCATCTTTGCACATTTGCACAAATTTTTGTGACCTCTGAGTAATAAATGAAATAAGCCTTTTCAGCTGAATCTGGACGAGTGCAGATCTCTTTCATCTTTGTGTGAAGATCACAACAGAAGTTAAATCTGTGTTAATCACATTTGTATTGCAGTTTGCAAAAAGTTGTGTACTAACCTTGACCTTTGCCCTTTTATTTTGCCAGATGTTGCTCATTTCGTACGAATCGATGCACACAGCCTTTTTTGTTGAATGCTCGTTGTATTTTTGTACCAAATGGTACATGTAAGCATTCATGACCTGACAGGAATAAATGAAGACATATTAGATTCCCATAAGAAAAAAATATTCACAGAGGTGGGCTGTTTACTGATGTTTAATGTTTCCTTTAGATGGACACTTTCATTTTTATTTTGAACTTTGGATATAGTTTTCCTTTGGCCATTATGTGTTTGTAAAACATTATTTTATCAAAGGAATCAAATTTTGAAACAGATTGTTATGAAGTGGCTTCATTCACTAACTGTTTGATTTCATTAACACACTTATATATAAGATGTGTTCTTAAGGTATATAAATCTGTACACTGTGGAAACTGATAAGAAAACTCAAACCATTTCAAAAACTCATGATCTTGAAACCATTAAAGTTTTAAAATCAGTAAGTATTTATATTATGCAGTTATCACTTATGAAAGCATATATGCTGGGTACAGCATGAAAATGTCATACCAGCATGCACTGCTGCATAAACTGAATCATTTTCGTTTGTCATCACTTATGAGCCTATAGTTTATAATAAAGTTAATAATAAAAAAAATTTTGGAAAACACAATCAGCAAACTAAGCCAATTCACGAGAGTCAGATGTCTGTTCATATTTGCTTCTTTTGCCAACATAACATGTTTTACAAACACATTATTATATTGGCTAAATAAAAAACTATCACTAAACCTCAAGACACAAGAGCCCAACTAAAGAAACACTAAACAACATAATGGTGAATTCAACCTTAACTCAGAAAAACATAAACAAAACTAAACCACTATTAATTCTCAATACAAACATTTGTACATGTATAAAAAATAAAGTCATTTAAAGTGATTCAACTTAAAAAATACAACAAAAAAAAAACAGAGCTCAGCTCAAAATTTCAGAGTGAGTTGGTGCTTCTAAAAGGATCAACTCACCTCACTTTCAAACTATTGTGTGGGTGCAGTTCAACTCACCTCACTTTCAAAATATTGTGTGGGTGCAGTCCGCTGAATGTCAGAGTAAAACAATTTGTATGGCCCTGTTTTTGAGATCAGCACATATAACCCTTTTCTTCCCCAGGCTTCTTTGACACCTGTAAAATGTCAAAGACAAGCAAAACAATACAAAGTCCTTTCAAGACAGAATATGAAACACTGAAGAAAATGTGTTACTATTGTATTATTTTTTATCTTTTATTGCCACACTGTCAAATAAAACTTGAATTCTTAACACTGTCTAAATTGTTGTTTAAGTACATACGTGATTCTATATCTGAAGAGCTGGACCCTGATGAAGTCACAACTCCTGAGGATGCTGTGGCATGGACTGGTGGTGGAGATGCCGGTGAGGAGGGGCTGAAGAGACCACATGGACTGGTGGTGGAGATGCCGGTGAGGAGCAGGTTGGAGGCAGTTCTGGCACTGGTGGTGGAGATGCTGGTGAGGAGGGGGATGCAAAGACCACAGGAACTGAAACTGATTGTGATGAAGAGTTTAGTTTATGTGGGATGCCTCAACATATAGCCTGAAATGGTCAACATTTATTTTTGGGAATGTTACACCCCTTTCATCT
>NW_015623456.1:177660-179184 GCF_001515625.1 Sinocyclocheilus rhinocerous | reverse complement strand
CGCATTAAGACGGTCACGGCCTGATTCGCGTGGCGCGCACCTGCTGGTACAGCGCCAGTCTAAACTTGAATTATTTTTCATCGTTCATCGTTTTCCCAAAGACCCTGACAGGTAATTATTCACAAAAGTGTAAAAAATATTGTGTGTTTTGAAGTGGGACGTAACGTTAGCGCTGTCTTATGCACCTAACTTTAATTGTTTTTAGTCTAGTAGTAAACTTAAATTCTTTTAGGAGCTGCAGATCCTAGCCATAGATAATGATTTATATGGATATGACACTAAGTAATGAGCTTATGCAACTTTACACATTTACAATTACTTACTATATTATTATTTACTATTAGGCTACTTCACTTGGTCTGAAATATATATTGTACTTTTTAATCCCCTGGAACACAGTACAAACATGATGATCTAGAATAGATTAGATGATGCATTGCTGTGTCTCTGTCATAATTAAATAATTAAGCAATTTTGGAGAAAGTGGATGTACGTGTTTTTTTTTACATACATTTTTTTTTTTGTCGTCACTGAATTTCAGTCAGAGTTGTGCGACACTCAATCGCCGTTTACGGATCCCATAGGAATGAATAGGCTTGTTTGAGATGAGCAAAATCTGCGCAGAACCGATCACCGCGAGATGCATGCCGGTTAGAAATGTGTTCGACTTATGTCCGACTTGCTCTGATGTCATGCTGACATGTGCCAACAAACTCTCGCGACGGCGAGGCGGCTGTGTCGGATTGTGCAGTCGAGCGCAGTTGCTCTCCACCGACTGGGCTGATCAAAAGCATGATGGGAAACGACTGACTGACGACACAGCCTTGATGGATGTATATTGCTTTTTGTGTTTGAACAAATATATTCGCTTATGGGTTGAGAGATAAACCGGTAGAAATATATCAATCGTTTTGCGCGGCATGATGTAGGTTAAGATTTTCATTTGAACGCATTTTAAGCATTGTGGTTTAAAAACAAATGTAACTGTTCAGGGACATTAAGCAGTGGGGCAGAATTCATTTTAGCAAATGCGCGCATTAAGACGGTCACGGCCTGATTCGCGTGGCGCGCACCTGCTGGTACAGCGCCAGTCTAAACTTGAATTATTTTTCATCGTTCATCGTTTTCCCAAAGACCCTGACAGGTAATTATTCACAAAAGTGTAAAAAATATTGTGTGTTTTGAAGTGGGACGTAACGTTAGCGCTGTCTTATGCACCTAACTTTAATTGTTTTTAGTCTAGTAGTAAACTTAAATCCTTTTAGGAGCTGCAGATCCTAGCCATAGATAATGATTTATATGGATATCACACTAAGTAATGAGCTTATGCAACTTTACACATTTACAATTACTTACTATATTATTATTTACTATTAGGCTACTTCACTTGGTCTGAAATATATATTGTACTTTTTAATCCCCTGGAACACAGTACAAACATGATGATCTAGAATAGATTAGATGATGCATTGCTGTGTCTCTGTCATAATTAAATAATTAAACAATTTTGGAGAAAGTGGCTGT
>NW_015623456.1:175236-175316 GCF_001515625.1 Sinocyclocheilus rhinocerous | reverse complement strand
TGAACTCTGTGAACTCTGTCACGGAAATTATGTATAAACCCTAATCAAACAATTTAATAATCAATTTACATACCCGTGTT
>NW_015623456.1:172494-174920 GCF_001515625.1 Sinocyclocheilus rhinocerous | reverse complement strand
ATGTTGAAGATTAGCAGATAGGCTGTCGATTCATAAATGATTAGCCGTTTCCTCTAAAAAGCTGTTTATTCAGTGTAGTGAAGCCTCTCCTCCATTGACATCCATTAAAAAAAACGGCCTCTGGTCTCCTTTCCCACATACTGCCAGACCAGAAGTGTTAGCTTTAGCCGTTACGCTTTTTCGGCTAATGGTTGCAGGCTTGCCTTCTAGTGGCTTTGGAAATATGTTAGCAGCATGTTAACAACATGCTATCAACATGCTAATCATGCTAGAAACATGTTAACAATATGCTAAAAACATGCTAATCATGCTAGAAACATGCTAACAACATGCCAGCAAAATGCTAATCATGCTAGAAACATGTTAGCAACATGTTTATCATGGTTGTAACATGCTAACCATGCTAGTCGCATGCTAATATGTTAATAACATACTAATCATGTTAAAACATGCTATCAACACGCTAATCATGTTAGAAAAATGTTAACAATATGCTAATCATGCTACAAACATGCTAACAACATGCTAGAAACATGTTACCAACATGTTTATCATGGTAGCAACATGGTAACCATGCTAGCCGCATGCTAATATGTTAATAACATGCTAGCAACATGCTAATCATGCTAGCAACATGCAAATCATGTTAAAAACATGGTAACAACATGCTAATCATGCTAAAATTATGTTAGCAACATGTTAACAACATCTCTCTATCTAAACTTTCAAACTTCATACTTTTACAACTGCTTCAAACTTTCAGGCTAGGCTTTCTCAAGCCAAATTCAAAGTGTTCTCAAACTTTACTCATCTAGTTACCTTAGCCGAGTATTGTTTGCGTTTATCGCTCTCTAAGTGGTAGCACTTTATGGAGCCAGTTTCCTGTCCTAGTTTTCGGAATCTAGTTTAGTCTTGTTTTACTGGTGTTTTGATTCCAGTCTATCTCATCCTGTCTGTCAGCTGCCTGCCCTGGAATTATTAGCCTGTCTTGGATTATACCTTTCGTCTTGCCGTTCGGACTGTGTTTGCACCTTGCCTGGACTATTGCTCATGTTGTCGGATTACCCCTCTTGTCAAGCCCTCTGGATACTGTTAGCCGCCGATCGACCACGGCCTCTTTGGATTACTCTTGTCTTGCCCTCGATACACCTGTGTGCCATTGTCTGACCCTTGCCTGTTTTGACCATGTTTAAGAATAAAGCTTTGCAAATGGATCCGCACGCTTCCTCTGTTCCCTCCGTAACACCTTAATTCTGCTTATTTAATTTTTCAGTATGTGTATATTTTTTCTTTTTTTCCACATTTAATTCTTTCTCTCTATTCTTTTGTGTTTTATATGTTTGTAAGCAGTGCTGGGTAGTAACTGATTTCATGTAATCTTGATTATGTAATCAGATTCCAAAAATTTAGTACTTGTTATTAGATTGCAGAGGTGTAAAGTATTGGAGTAAATGTAATTAGTTACTGTATTTGAGTGTATTTTTGGATACTTTGTAGTTGTACTGAGTATCAAAGATATTAGCAACTTTTGCTTTCTACTTCACTACATTATTGTGTAGCATTTGGACCAATCAGACACACATTTGTTCATCTCCAACACATAGTCAGTCAGTCTGCGGTTCTGTTAGATTCTGAGAAGATGAGGATGTGAGCTAGCACCCCTCTAAGGACACCCTAAGTTCATGCCAGGCCTCGGCCTTGACTTTACATTCACCAAAGACCTTAGGATCTCAGCTGATGTCTCTCTTAGCTCTTTTTCACTTTCCACTGGGAAGAAACTCCCAATCCCCATCGAGCCAATATCTTTGGAGTTCATCACTCTTCAAACCCGGAAGAAGGTGATCGCGACTCCGGTGCTGATGGTTTCACTCAGGTGGTTAACTGACTCTTTTCATAGCTTCATTCTCTGTTTTTTCCTGATGGCTTCATCCATCAAGCCTCATTTGCCTTTTCCCATATATGAGTGATTGTTTGTTTGTAAGACTAGTTTGTGTTAGTGTTTAGTTAATAAAACTCTTGTGCACAAATTACATGAGTTTCTGATTCTGCCTTGCAAATTAATGAACTTTACGATTTTGATCCTTACTACATGCTCTAATGCAGTGGTCTCACCAACCTTTTTAGGCCCAAGATCCCTGAACTCGGGCTTTATGAAAGACAAGATCTACCTATTGAAGAATTGATAGAAAAAGACATCCCAGATTGTACTTCAAATTTGAGGCTTTAGTATTTTAATTAGTGATGCTCCGATCATAGCTGATTCAGAATTTTCTTTTCTTTATTTCTTTTTTTTAACTAGCAAATTGGCTGATTCTGATACTGATATTTAAGCAAATTTATTTATTGGCTATTTGCTTTATAACAAACAAACTGGCTTTAAACAAAAATATCTAGCCATTTGAAATTAGAGGCAACCACTGCATTGT
>NW_015623456.1:157999-172349 GCF_001515625.1 Sinocyclocheilus rhinocerous | reverse complement strand
TAATATCGTTATCTTTATAGTTATCGTTCTTGGTGTGAACGGGGCTTTAAGCTTGTTAGCTCCCAGTGTGTATACTGTATATAGCCCTAGTTTTTCTTTAGTTCATTGTGAGTTGTTGAATGTATGCCTAATGGTTGTCTGTTTGCCAGTCATTCTGTTCTTTGTTCCCTTTGGTTTTTGGCTTATTGTTTGTTCTAGTTTTTCCATTAAATACCTGCACATAGATCCTTGCCTCTGCCTTTTCCCCCAGCTTCTCCACATTACAGTTTTTCACTGGCAAATCTCTTTGACTAGTGCATTTTTGAGTCTATATTTAGTATAAGTAAAATACTTACGTATTGTTAAAATCAGATACTCTAAGGCTTTTACTCAATTTGTTTTGGAATTGGTGACTTTTAACGTGTAGTGGAGTAATTTTCACTGTAAGGCATCTGTACTTTTACTTGACTGTTTTTAGGTACTCCTTACACCTGTTAGATTGTTACATTTTAAAATACTCATAATCAGACTACAGTTTTTATTTTAGTTTTATTATTATAGTTTTTTAAAATTGATTAATTATTCATATTATTATTCATATTATTATTATTATATTCATATTATTCACACAAGAGGGAAAAAAAGGTTCTGCAGTTATTGATTCTCACGAATTCTTCTTTTTTCATCTTTTTCCCTCTTTAAAATAATTTACCTCTTATAGATTCAGAAAGTCTTGTTGTTTTGTGGACATGGACATAAAGACCAGGCACTAATCAGGTGGCTCTAATTACACAGAAAATTGAGAGGCCATACAGTATTTGACCACTGGATTTACAAAAATCATTTCAATTTTAAGAATTTTTTTCTCAACATTTCAACATTGCATCAACTACTGATAAACACATTCATTTTATTTGAATTATCACTCAGTATGTTATTTAATCGTGTATTACTATGTCTTTGGAAGGCTTATGTCTTTCAAACACATTAAAATGGACATTCACGTTATTTCTTATTTACTTATGTAATGCAGATCTTGTCAGCTGAACCTCTTTCACGTAATAATTTTTTTTTATATTTGCAGTTCAAACGTTATCTTAAAACAATCAAAAAGTAGTCTGATTATATTACCTAAAATGTGTAATGTAATGGATTATGTAACTAATACTTTTGTCATGTAATTTGCAATCAGTAATGGACTACAATTGGTAAGTAATCTACCCAGCACTGTAAATAAGTACCTAGAACTCCTGGAAAGCTTATTAAATTCCTTGTCTTATGCACACTTGGCGAATAAAGCACATCTTGCACTGTTCTCACCTATAGTTGATAGATATTGTACTGGGAGAAATGCTTGTTCATGTGGTCCATGAGGTGAGTGATCCTGCTTTTGTTAACTTGTCTCTAGTTTTCCCCATTTCAATTCAGGTGGTAACAGACTAATCCCAAAGGAGAGTACACTTCCTCTGGCAGGACAATATGTATTTATTTTCTTTTGATTCTTTGATATTGATATGTTTGTATATTTTGGCAACATATTTATCTCTGTAAAAATGTTTTATTGTTCTAAAATTTCATCATAAAATGGAGTGTAAAGTATGTGTCATGCCAAAAAGAACACACTGGAGATCTGCTGATACTCCCATGAAACATTGAAAAATTGCTTACCAGGTGTGCACAAGAATCACCATTCACATGAGCACCATGCTTGCATACTGTAAATAAGGTCAATTAGGAGTTTGTGTAACAATTTTTATATAAAATCTTCTAGGCTATATTGGAAGAAGATCTTAATCTTATCGGAAGAAATGCTTAATCAGAAAACACCCACCCATGCACACTCATCAAGTTGCAGGAGTGGTTTTTATTCTTTCTTGATAGTTCATCTTTTCAGGTTGAATATGTAATATATATATATATATACATTGTATAAATTGTTGTGTACATTTTGTGAATATTTCAGCATTTGTAATATTCCAGATTTCTAAACTGCATCACTCATTAATCTACTTCGGGGTAGTTCGATATTTTCTTTACACCTTACACCATTGTGTTTTTCTAACAACAAATACCAGGCAACCAGACAAATACTAGACAAATACAACAACTTACTGACTGGGTGTAGACGTTTCCTTATTTTGTTTAGAGGAGCTATATGTAACAATTTCATGTAATAATTCTTTTTTTTTTACTCCCAATGTGTGAACAGCTTGTAACGAAACCTAAAACACAAGATCTTCCCTGATTTCCTAGGTTGTTTATGAATGCCTGAAGGCTGTTTTTTATTTGAAGGACTCGGGATGTTTTTGCTGGGAAAATCAAAAGGATGTGACGGTTACGAGTGCTTCCAAGAGCCTCACTCCCATTCAGTGACACATGGAACAAATGCTTATGCAATGTTCAGTTAATGCCAAAAAAGCTATTCTGTACTGCAAATGTGTCATACAAAGAAAAGAGATTAATTCAAACTATAGTCTCAGATAGCCAGATCTATATAGTCTATACTCAAATATACTTTATAATCAAACAATCATAAAAGTGTAATTGCATTGACCTCATCCGTCATAAGCTGGTGAAATATACACATCGCTAAGATCAGATGTTTTATTAGCTGCTTTCTCACCGCTGTCATTTTTGTTTCGTCCTCATATTTACATCTAAATGTCGCTTTTAACAGTTTGGATGTACAGTATATCGCTGCAAAGGTATTTCCAACTTCTCTTAACTTCTAAGAGTGAAAAAGGATCAGATTTTCATCATGAGTAATGGGGCCTTGAATCACATTTTCTCTTGTGTATTACGTGTGCAAGAGCAATAAGTTGCTGGCTGCAGTTCACTTAGACACTGGTGTTGCTAATAACAAGGGTTTCTGAATTCCACATATAGCCACCTTTAAAGAGCTTTTTTTTTTTTTTTCATGTAGTACTCCCCTTTAAAAGCTACAGAAGATACTTGCATTTCCCACTAATCAAATAAAGGGTATATTATACCCAGATCATCCTGTTCAAAAACTTCACACCCCTCAGCTCTTAAATGCATCATGTTGCCTTTCTGAGCAACAGTAAATGTCAAATGTAGCAGAGAAGATACTGGCCTTGTTGAGGTCTTGTGTGGAGGGGATACTCAAGGTAGATTAGTAATCCTGATATCAGAGTAGCTGCATTCACATTTCTTCATTGATTCTGCCACTAAGTTTGATTTGTATTGTTTGTTGCTAGTCCATGCTTAGTACGCATATATTTGGTATTGTAAACTTACACACGTTTATCACATTATCAGGAAGTTAAAAGCGCTATATAAATAAAGGTGACTTGACTTGACTTACACACACACAAAAAACTTTTCACTTGTAAATTCTTTCAACATCTTTATTTTTTCCCTCAGTTTGTACTTTGTCTTTCATTTCTGTGCTATATTGAATGTTCACACTGACACATTTCACCTCATTCTTGAACCTCAGAATTGCAAACACCACAATCCAACACCAAGTAGTCATGTGGATGCCACAATTTACACTGAGCATTCAGTTTAATTAAATTGAATGTTAGGTGGAAGACAAGTACATTGACACACTAATGTTAAGTTAAAAATAAATACTTTAAAGAAAAAAAAAGAATACAATCCCACAGGGATATATCATAACTTTTTCATCCTACACAATATTGTACATTATTAAAAATGTTTTCATCTAATTTTTATAAGATAATTTCAGAAATACAAAATGGTACTTTAACACAACCATAATGGTACATCAAAATGTTAAATATTGTACAAAAGTTTTTTTTTTCTTTTTCTTTTAAAGCACTAATCAAAATCCATTAACAAACAAGGTGTTGGAACTACTATAAATGCAAGAGCGTAACTGGATGTATCTGTCAGCAGCATGTGACACAGTATGTTGTCCTGAGAACAAGGCCTTGATTAATATACATATATATACAGTATATATATATAACACCATCAACTGTGCAGCCCCCTTTTCAGGATAACCATAGGCTGCATATCTTGAAGTTGCCTTAGCAGAAGTTCAGAACAAGTGGATAGGTTTTCATACATAACAATTTTAACATTCTTCACAGTCTCAATCTTTAGTGGATTTCTGAAATTAACAATGCATTGGACTTGATCTCTTTCTTGGATGATTGGTTGAAGTGTTCGCTGTCGTTTCGTTGGATTGGATAGAGAGTCTTCATCGAACTTCCGGACGGATGTCTCAAACTCTGAAGGTTTATAAAGTTTTAGTGCAACTTCATTATCTACATGGTTCCCTTGAGAGTTAGAGGAGTTCAATATGGATCCTGAGACTTTCAGCATACATTTAACATGCTCACCAGAGCAGTTCCGAAGACTTTGTTTTCTCTCGACACTGATTTTGTTTCTACATTCTGACTTCCGTGGACGACCCCTTTTCCGTTTGATTACCGGCATGGTTGTGGAAGTGAAACCTTCATTAACTCTAACCTCTGTTGCAGGCTCTGGGCTTACATCTTGAGAACTGACCTTTGAATTCTCTGTTTGATCTCCATCAAAGACTGTTTCCTCCACCTCAACATTTTTTGAGGTACTATCTGCTCTGGGCATGTCGTTGCTTTTCTTGCAAAATATGAACTGGCTTCTCCGATCCTCAATGTACCGTTCTGTGAGACCGTGAGTGGTGTAATGTTTTATTATACTGTGCTCAGCACTCATTACTGAATCACAACTCTCAATCATGCACGGGTACTGTAAAGGAAGTCTTTCATTGCACATGGCAGATGCTTCATCGGTGGATTTAAGAGCAGGCTTTTCTTTCGTCATCCAATGGTTTTGGGCCTTGTCCTCTCTCTTTTTTGAATTCTTCCTCTTCATTTTAATATTGTTATTTGCAATATTCTCTTTTCCATTGTTAGAACCTGCACTTAACTTTTTTGCTTGAACATCATCCCCAATCCAATTTTCTTGTTTCTCTTTCATAGTTTCAAAAGTAGCATCATGTTTCTTCATAAGATGTCGAAGAAGGTTTGACTTGGTTGTATATACCCGGTCACAACCTTCGAATTGACATCTAAATGTGAGGTCCACGCTCTCAAAGTCCCCATCTGCTGAAACCTTTATTGCTTTGTGATCATTTTTTATATGATCAATGTACTTCAAATGACACGTGAAGTGAGCAGAACATTTTGACTGGTCGCACTGAAATGTGCCCACCTCAACACCGGATAACAATGCACTTGCCTTTTCCAATGTGCATCTGTGAAGTAAAAGATAGTGTTTCAACAAACTGGTAACTTTCAACACTACTTTTGAGCATTGTTTGACTTGGCATCTGTATTCCTGCACTTGGACAACTCCATCAGTTTCTTTAGCACTGTTTTTGTCATCACATTCTGATTGATGCATAGCCCTATAATGGAGGATAAGATTTTGTTGGATTGAAAAGGCAGCCACACATCCTTCATGCACGCATCGGTATGGCCGGTACATAATTTGTGCATCACTTGAATCACCAAAATCAATATTGTCTACTGGCATTTTAGCTTTCTCTTGAAGATCAACAATCACATTTGAATTTGTTTCAATTTGTCTGTTAGATTGTGGAGTTGCATATTCTGTTCTGTTGTCTGGAGCATTAATTGTGTCAAAGAGATACGGACTTCCACCACTCAGCTCTTGCATTGCAAATATACCTGGCTCATTTAATTCACGATTCTCTTCAGTCAGAGAGGGGCCTTCTAGTTTTACATTTGTGGCTGAAAGCCCATCAAGATTTACTACACTTTTCTGTGACGCTTCCACAGTTCTGCAGGTGTCAGTGCTGGCAACTGTAAGGGAGTTTTGTGTGGAGCATTTATTTTTTCTTTTGGCAACAATGCTGGCTTTTCCTTTAACATTTGAATCAACAGATATAACGGTCAAATTTGTATTGATTTGGGATTGAGACTGTTCTGATAAGGAGTCATTTCCCTGGTCGATGATAAGACCGGTATGCGCATTTTCTGTTGATTTTCTGATCTTTCTATAACCAAGACCGATTTTCAAGCCAGACAATTCCTCTTTTGAAAAATGGTGGACATTTTTGTAGTGAATTTTAAGGCCTGTGGTTCTGGTAAATGCCTTAGAACATAAATGACAGTTGTAAGGAGCTAATTTGTCAGGGTTTTTCTTCATTTCATTTATCCTGTCCTCACTGTAATCATGTACACGGCTAAGGTGTTTAAATAAAGCTTCTTTTGTCATTGCTCCATAAACACAGTCTTCTTTACATCTAAAGGGCTTTAAAATACATTTCTGCTCGTTTTGTACAGAATCTTTAATTGTGTGACACTGATCATTTCTGGTGCCAGCTTCAGAGCTTAGATCATGCAGGTTAGTGCTCTCAGATACACATTTGTCTTGACTGAGTATATCAACTAAATCTAGACGTTGTAGTGCCTTTTCAATTTCTATGATTTTGCCATCTTCACCAGTATTTGCAGGGGCGAGTTCAGCTTCAGATTTGATTTCTGTGACTATGTTTGTTACAGGTGGATGGAAGAAACTGTAATTTTTAGTCATTTCAGAGTGGTCTTGAGAGGACAAATTAGTGTTCTGGACGCTGTCTGTGCTATGCACACTGGTTAAAGTGTTTCCGTTAAAGATATTTGATTCTGATGGTGCATAGATGCAGGATTTGTTATTGTGCTCATGTATGTCATTCACAGGGAGAGGCATTTGTACTGTTGAAATATCAGGATCATTCAGAAAATCAAGAAATGATACTGGTAAATCAGCAGTAAGATCAATTTCATCTACAGGTTTGCACTGGGAACGTTTTGATAAATGACCTCCAAGTGACTTTGTGCTTGAAAACTCTCTATAGCACCTGCAGCAAATGACTTTCCCATCCTGTATTATGGCAGGCCATTTTGTTCTCTTAGATGATTTAATTTTTTTGGATTTCCCAGTTTCTCCAGAACCTGAAACGTTCTGGTCATCTGAAGGGATTCCTTCTGTTCCTTCCTGTGACACTTCATGATTACAAAAATCTTCTGGACTTTTCTCATCAGTCAGAGAGGCAGCACCAAAGAAATCTTCTGATGATTCCTTAAAATGAGGGGTTAAAAGATTCGACATACACTTGATATCTGATGAGAATAATGCATCAGTACTATCAGTGCTGATTTCTTTGTTTGTATTTGCCAATGAATGCACTGAAATAGGACTTGTCTCTGAAGGCAAAGTTGAAAAATATAAGCTGACATTCTGTGCAGACGAAGATCCTACTTGTAGCAAACCAGTGCTGATGGAAATATCATCGAGTTGGTTTTGTCCAATTTGATTGAATCCAGGATTAACACTTGAGTCAACCTGTGACAAGTCACAAGTCTGATCGCAGTTAAGTGCATGTAGTACTCTAAGAGAGCTTGACACGTATTTTGAGGCTTCGTTCATCACACTGGAGGGTGTGTGGGCATTCACAGAATGGGAGATGATGTCGTTGTAAGATGAGGGAGATGCGAAATCTAAGACTGTGTCAGAATGGTATGATGGGTTTGTGTGTTGGTTGTCAGATAAAATCGTAGAGCGGTAGGGATCATGTACAGAAAAACCTGAATCCAAATTTTCCAATGAAGGTGTTTCCCATGTCTGAGTTATTGGTAACTGAATCAGAACTGCCTGGTTTGGTGATGTTGCACTGTTTTCAAGATGAGAGCAAAACTTGGCACTTGTTGACTGCATACTATCATGATTGGAAAAAGTAGAAGAAGGACTCTGAATCACTGAGTCCAGAAATGCAGTATGTTCAGTTTGTCTGGAACGGCTTGTCCATTTTGGTATCTGAGAACTAGCGGTTGTGTGCTCAGATGAAGATTTTTTTGCAGCAATTTCCGCAATCCGTTTGTACTTTTTTGACAGCTTCCACTCCTCAAAGGCCTCTGAATGAACATTTTTGACATGTCTAGATAAACTTTTTGAGGTGCTGTACTTCCGTGTACAGGTTTCAAATGGACACACATGAGTCAGACCTTCTTCTCTGTTGGCTTTTGTCACAGAGGGCGTTGACTTCGATGTTGAAGGCTCTAGCTGACCTTGTGGGAAAGAAAACAATTTCTTATCTTTCAAGAGTGTTTGAGTTTCACTGTCAGAATTTTTTACAGCATTTAAATATATTGAATCATTGCACATGATGGGAATCGGCTGCAGTTTTACATAGCAAGATTCAAGATTTAATTGCTTTGTTCTTTCAAGACAATGAGATGTCTTAGATCCATCAGGCTGAATAGCATTAGTTTGGGAATCATTTTTGCTTACTGTCAACTGAGCTGTGTCTGATACAAGGTGCTTAGGCTGTTCTGTGGAATCTTGAGTGTTGTCTACTATGTTTTCAACTGTGCATGTAATTTCTACTGGGGTAGACTCTTGGGAAACCTCTTTATTTTGGCTTGGAGGCAACTCTAAGGCAGGACAAGTTGCAGCTGGTAATTCCAGTTGAGAAGGTGAGCCCACATCAGCAGCAGAGTGGCCTTGCTTTTTGTGTCCTTTCTGATGCAAATCTAGCTCAGACAGGGTGTAGAACACCTTGTCACAGTTATGACTTTTGCAGGAGAACGACATGTAGTGCTGCGCTTCATGATCATACAGCAAGTATGTCTCGATGAATATTCTCTCACAGTTTGGATATGCACACTGTGCCTTAAATTCAGCATGTTCTTTTCTGTGTATCAGAAGCTCAGCATGAGAGGAAAAGCTGCAGTTACATCCAAGCTGAATGCAAAAATATGGCTTCTCATCACAATGCATCTGTAAGTGATCATTAAGATGGGTCACATTAACAAACTGACGGTGACAATATTGGCACATAGGCTTCTGGCTCTGTATTTCAAGGAAATGTGTTGCTTCCTGCTCATTTTTGTGGGCCTTAACATGTGCAACCAAATTCCTGAAGTACTTAAAAACTTTCTGACAGCTTTTAACAGGGCAGGAATAAAGTTTAGTGTTGTTAACATCATGAACAGGGTTGCCCTGTTTTGGGGATGATGATTTAATTTTACTTTTCACATTTGTGATCGGACTACCTTTTGAATCATATATATTATTGCAAATTGTCCCTTGGTTAACTTTTGCAGCAGTTTTGCTGTAGTGCTCTTCTTTGCTCAAAGTACTGCTAGCTGGTGTTAACTTGGTGTCAGAACTGGGACGTTTTTTGCTCACACCCATAGCAGCAAGGCGCTCCTTACATGACTGTTTAACATGTGATGCCACATGAGGCTCTAGAATTGCTCGAGTTTCAAAAGTCTCAGTACATATTGGGCAACGGAAAATCCCATCTTGGACATGCTTCAATGCATGCTTCACAATTCTGTGTCCAAGGAACTCTTTGTCACACAAAACACAATACTGCATATAAGCTTGCCAATTGCGGAATCGAGCAGAAACAAATCCCCCCTCTCTCATCTTCTTCATTTCCCTTTTCGTCTTTCTTTCTGCTTCAACCTCACTGAGTTCATCAGTAGGACTATGGGTAAAATGCAGATATTTAAAATATTTCTCATCAGGGTCATGGACTTCATTGTCTTCACTGTCAGTAAATTTGTTAGTAGACAATATAGCTGCTGCCTCCTGACCCATCAAAGCAAGGCATTGACGTTTTAGGGTTTTCCAGTCCCAGAACTCCGGATCGAAAGGCCACTTAGTCTTTAAGGCCAACAACAGGTCACAGCGTAGTGAGTTTAGAATCGGTGGATCATCCTGCTCAAGCTTTTGGTCGGGCTCATTAAAGACAGTCTCAACAGCATAATAAGAGTTCAAAGATGGCTTTATCAGGAACTCCGTGAGTTGACAAGCCTGTTTTACTTCTAAGTCTAAAGGCAGCAAACAAGAGATTGTTTTGCAGATGGAGATATTACAGCCCTCGTTATCATTCACTCCTATTTTTAGTGCTTGAATGCACATTTCAATGCACACTGAAAGTCCACCTTTCTCAACCTGAGGAAACAAAAATGTCACTGTCACCTGAATGCCATTCCCTTGGTTTCCAAAACACATTGACATAAAAACAAAAAAATGTCTAACCTCAGCCTGAATGACTTTGATGAGGAGCAGAATATGGTACACACTCCCAGAGAGGCGTGACACCAGTCTGCATTGCTCCAAAAAGGCCTGTTTTGATTCAAGCCGTATTAGAAGTTTACTCCAAAACAGTGTCAGCTCCCTGTAAGACGTACAATATAAAATGATAATCACAATTATTTTGTTCAAAATTGTTCAGTTATTTTTATGCAAGCTCAAGAAAACTCCTGTTAATATCAATCAAGCTGTCTACACTGCACAATAAATGTCTGATTAACACTGTGTCTATGTCTAGATGATTATAATGGGAACATTGGTGAGAGTGCAGTCAGTGAGTTCGCACAGTCATCCGGATGCTAAAAGAGCCTGTGCTGAACAAAGCAAAATGATCTTCAGTGGTTTTCTTCCATGCTAGTGGAGAAATCATAAAACTTATTTTTTAGTATCAGGTGATGTTTCTTCACCACTCATTACACAGTGTGTGCATAATTATTAAAGGGGTCCTATTATGCTCTTTTACAAAGTCTTGATTTTGTTTTGGGGGTGTACTAGAACAGGCTCTCATACTAGGTTGTTCAAAAAACATATTATTTTTCACATATTTTACATTATTACAACACCTCTCTCCCCAGTCTGGCATGAACGGCTCGAATTGTTCCTGTATCAAATGAAAGCCCGCCTTCTGAAATACGAAATGTGTTGTGATTGGTTAGCTGGGTATGTTGTGATTGGTGCCTGGTCGGGAAATGTCATGCCCCTTACCATCTGCGAGCTTCAGTGTAAATATTGCGTCAATATCAAATCAATTTGAGCGCAATTTAAACCCGGATGATTGTAACCACTCTAAGTTCATCTGCCTTGGGAAAGCTAGCATGTCTCCATCTTAGTGACAACACTCGTTGCTTTCTCTAGTGCAGCTCAACCAGGTCTCATCCCATTCGTCGATATTTGTGATATCACAAATACCGGAAAATAAGCGTTGTAGTCCAAACGAGTCGTTCGTTGTAGTTTATAAAAAGTGATTTCTGTTAAATAAAATATCTCCTTTTGAAGTGGACTTTGAGCTTTGTAACTTTGCAGATCTTTTTTATGCTCAAACAGCAACATTACAGACTAACTAAAGTTGAAAAAGTGAAAAAGCATAATAGGACCCCTTTAAGCAAGTCAATATTCTGATCATAGATATTTTCCAAGCACATTTTACCAAATGTACCAAATTCCAAACCACACCAATCCTGATTTCTATTAAGATTGCATTTGATAATTTATAGGTTATAATTAATTGTATGGTGAAAAACTAGAGAAATTACAAAATTAAGGCACAAACATCATTTAATTAAATGCTCACTGGGTCAGCAGGCACAGGAAAAAAAATGTTGAGAAGAACAGTCATATTATCTCTAAAATTAAGAATTAAGGCAAAGAATTAAGTGCAAAATCTCCAGAAACTTTAATCTCCAGTTCCATTATTTTCATTAATAAAATACATTAAAACATTAATTAATGAAGACATCACTAGCAAGTTAAAACCAGTAACACACTTGCCCGGAAGTTTCTAATGATTCTGAAGACCCTGATTAGCTGCTTCAGATGTGTATAATTAGGGTTGGAGCTAAACTCTACAGGGCAAGAATTAATGCTGGTTCATCAAAATAAACATCAACTAAAGTGCATCACTACATATCATCTATAAATAAGTGTTAATTTGTCAGCCATTTTTTATTTAGTCTTAGCCTTTTAAATTAGTCTTAGTCCTGGGGCCCGTTTCAGTAAGGAGGTTCAACCAACTCTGAGTTGACTTACCCTGAGATGGGAAACTCTGAGTTTTTAGGTTCAGAACAGCTGAATTGAGTTAGTTCAATCAACTCTTAATAGGTTGACTCTGAGTTTAGTGCGTGCACCACGACTATGAAAAGCCATGGTTAATGGAGCTCCAAAATTATGATTCACCATGGCAACAGCACCTGACAAAAAGACGTCCGCATACTTCTGAGTCAATATGTAACTTTAATTCTTAATCACTGTTATAATATCAAAGGTAAAAACAGGCAGAACGGTAAGTTATTGAACTAATATTCATTTTCATGGTATCCCACAACCAAAAGAAAAAGAAATAATAAAAAGCAGCTAAACATGGAGTATAAAAACTTAAATCAGGTAAAGCTTTAAGCATTAAAGGTTCATGAGTGTAGGCTACATGAATTTACAAACATTTGACATATTAAATAAATATAATTCAGTGTCTATTTTAATGTGCAGCACCTTTTTAGTCTAATGCTCTTTTCACATAATTAAATGTTCTCTAATCCAAACTGTTGCATTTCATAATTAATGAAATTAACATTTGACTTCTACTCAGCCAACAACAAGAAGGCTTGCAAAACAATGAAGAACAGATGAAGAGGAGTTGGCCACAATACCAAGTATTGGATGAATATTAAAATAGAAAAAAAAAATAGGGGAAAAAACTGTTGCTTTTGTATTTGTAGGAAATAAAGATGACCAAATAAATTAAACAGCTGTGGTGGTGGTTATACCTCAAACTACCCTTCCATCTGCATCCTTCCATTCCATACAGTTATCAGCTTCATTTTCGATGGGTTTGTGCTCAGAAAACTACACAAATATTATAATAAAGAGCATGAGAGCGAGACACACTTTCCTTACCGCTCTGCATACAGCGGCCTTACTAATGTACTTTGCATCCCTGATGTTATATAGAAAACTACCATTTAAAAATGGTAAAGCTCAAATAAATATGCATGTGGATATGGCAAAAAAAAAAAAAATCCTCTACCTATGTAAATGTAACTCCCCACGAATTAATGCAGTCTCCTCATCTACAGGATTCTGTATAAAAGGACATGCCGTTTTTGTCACTTTCAGTGTCTGCATGATGAAAATATAGGCAAAAAATGCTTTTATTACTTAGTCCTTTTTTTTGTGTTTTACTTAGTATTTTGTCTTGTTGTTTCCAGTCAAAGTATCTAAAGATTCTTAAATCAAGATGCATTTTCTACATAAGAAAATTGACATAAGTTATTTAGTCTTTTAAGTGTATTTTTCTTATTTTGCAAATTATCTGTCAATGGGGTAAGAAAAATGATCTTATTTCCATTTGTATTAAGATTTTTTCTTATTTTTCTTGTTTTAAGTCAAATGCACTTAATTTAGATTCCAAAATACTCACTAAGAAAAAGCAGTTTTGCAGCGTGAACGAATGGATGAGGTATTTAAATATCGCTTACGCTTTAAAAAGTGGGAGGAGACCAAAATAAACTCTGGGTTTAACCAAGAAAAACTGCTCCCAACCAGGTTAGGTTCACAGAGTACGTTACCATGGTAACTGACTCTGGGTATAAGTTACCTTTCTTTCAGAAACGGGCTTGACTTACCCTGCTTTCTCGGGTCTGACATAACTCCCATTTCAGGGTTAACATAACATACGAGTTTTCACTTAAACTCCTTTCTGAAACGGGCCTCTGGTTTCAAATGAGATCTCGGTTTTTTAGTTATCATATTTAGTTAACCTTGTCCTTGTCCTGTTTTTGTTTAGTCAAGTTTTAGTCTACTAAATGTCTGAGCATTTTAGTCTAGTTTTAGTGAATGAAAATGTCACATTTTTTGTCATGCTGTATAATAGTTAAACTGATATTTGTATTATTTTTTTATTCAAAATGATAAATTATTGTATACACTCTTAACAGAAATGAATAAGATTAATATAATTTGAAATGTGTAAATGTGCTTTGAAGAAATATATGATCAGAATATTGACTTTTAAATAATTATGCGTGCACTGTAGTGTGCCACTATAAATACAAAAGAAGTATATGAATTTAATGAAAAATTTAATGAAAAATGATGTGTTAATCGTAGCAGGCGAAATCACAATCACAATTACTTTTACATTATTAGTGCAGCTCTATGTACAGTGACTGAAAATTTCGAGTGAGAACAAGGGGCTTACCAGGCACAATAAGCATCGCCACTGAGAAGCTGACGCTTGAAAAATGCTGTACAAAGACTGAGAGCTCCTTTCTCATCTTCCTCAGACTCTAAATTACAAATCATGTCCAGAGCCTCTTTGCAGTCTACCTCCTTTATCTGCCAAACAGAATGGAGAGAATTTAAGTTATAATTTAAGTGTGTGTATTTTATATGTATATGTATATATATATATATATATATATATATATATATACATATACATATAAAATACACACACCTAAATTATAACTTAAATTCTCTCCATTCTGTTTGGCAGATAAAGGAGGTAGACTGCAAAGAGGCTCTGGACATGATTTGTAATTTAGAGTCTGAGGAAGATGAGATAGGAGCT
>NW_015623456.1:156382-157817 GCF_001515625.1 Sinocyclocheilus rhinocerous | reverse complement strand
ATATATATATATACACACATACACACACACACACACATATATATATACACACATATATGCAAACACACACAAAAACCAACGAGTCAAAACATTATGACCACCTGTCTAACATGCTGTTGGCCCTCTTTGTGCTGGCAAAACGACACTGACCCACTGAGTCACGGACTCTTCAAGAACCATGAAGGTATCCTGTTGCGACAAGCCAGGTTGAGCAAACATGAATTGGACTGGATGTTCCAGCACATAGTTGCTCATTAACATCTGAAGAATTTAGAGATCAGGACAACACTTGAAGTCTTAAAGGGGTCATATGATGTTGCTAAAAAGAACATTATTTTGTGTATTTGGTGTAATGAAATGTGTTTATGCGGTTTAAGGTTCAAAAAACACATTATTTTCCACATACTGTACATTATTGTTTCTCCTCTATGCCCCGCCTTTCTGAAACGACTGCTGTTCCTGAAACCACGCTTTCTTTCTTTGCGTGCACATTTGGGCGGTGTTATGCAAATCTTCCCAGATCGTGACGTAGGTATGTGGGGGCGTGTTAGAACGAGCCGTTTTAGGCAGGCGTGGTTGACTCTTAACTTTTATAAAGAATATCTCTTTGGATTTGAGACTTTAGTCTTTGCAACTTTACAGATCTTCTTTATGCACCAAGAGCTTGTAACACTCCAAAGAGAAAGGAAAAATGGAAATCGCATCATATGACCCCTTTAATTATGTTTATTTAATCCATTCCTGAACAATGTGTGCTGTGTAGCAGGGTGGCAATATCCTGCTTAAAGAGGCCACTGCTATTAGGGAATACCATTGCCATGAAGTCCCTGGTCTGCAATGAGGTTTGTCAAATTGACGTCCACATGAATGGTGGAAACAGAGTTTCTTAGCAGAACATAGCCCACAGCATCACAGTCCCTCGACCAACTTGTCATCTTCCCGCAGTGTATCTTGGAGCCATTACATCCAAGTAAACATGATGTAATTCAAACAGGACTAATCAGACCAGACAACCTCCTTCCACTGCCCCAAGGTCCAGTTTCATTGCTCATGTGCTCACTTTAGGGGCTTTCGGCTGTGGAGCAGGGTCATCTTGGGCATTCTGACCAGTCTGCACCTACACAGGCCCATCATAGTTTGTCTCCTCTCGGACCACTCTTGGTAGGTTCTCAGAAATGCTGACCAGGAGCACCCAACAAGCCTCACTGTTTCAGAGATGCTCTGAAACAGTTGTCTGGACACAACGATTTGGCCCTTGTCAAAGTCAGTTAGATCGTTATTGCTGCCCATTTCTCCTGCATCAACACATTGACTACATAAACTGATTGTTCATTTACCATACCATTGCCCAGACCTTCACATGTGACCTTGTTGGGAGATGAATAACAATATTTACTTCACCTATGAGTGGTCATAATGTTTTGTCTCACCATAG
>NW_015623456.1:152743-155633 GCF_001515625.1 Sinocyclocheilus rhinocerous | reverse complement strand
TTTAGCTGTATACGCATAAATTTTGTATCGTATAGGCGTTTCGTCCACACGGATCCGGCGTTTTGGGAGAGTGAAACTGATATTTTTTGAAACCGGGTCCCAGATTGGAGAAATCTGAAAACGCCGCCCTTGCGTTTTTGTTTGGACAGCGAATCCGTATATTTTTTTAAACGATGACGTCATCAGCCCACGTCTCGCCCCTAGTCAGACACCGCTACGTCACGTAACAGCAACAAAAACATAAACAAACACTGAACGATTGTCTTTTTATTAACTAATATTAACACAGATTAATAAATGTACTGTTCCATGTTCATTTGTATTCCGCGCGCAAGGTTTATGCGCATAGTCCAAGTCTTCTTCTCCGTTTTTAGTGTATCTCTGTGGCAGAATTACAGCGCCACATACTGGTCTGGCATGTATACTACAGCGTTTTGTGGTTTCGTGTGGACGCAGATATTTCTTGAGACGAGGGGAAAAAAAAGATCGGATAGGGAAGCCCTGGCTTCGTGTGGACATAGCCTAAACGTAAGCGAAACCCTAAGAATTCACAACATTTTTTACAATAGTGCACTCATTATAACGTTATGTATATGACAGTAGTTATTAATGTTCTGCATTTCTGTTTTGAGCTGCGCGCGCTGAAGATGACCAGTAGAATGACGCATTTGATAGCAGGTTTTTAATCAATGGGATTTAACTAATCATTTATCTCGTATAGAATACGCTTCATTATTTATACATAACGTTAATTTTACGACTTATAGGCTATCTGCAAAAAATGCCCCGAATACAGAAGTGAATGTGTCTGCGCGGCTCTGAATGAACTCCTTTTGTGGACGTGTTCTTCACGCAACAACGTGCAGAAACACAGCAACTAAACTCAAAAAATTTACAGCGTTTTATTATAATAGTGTTCTCATTATAATTGTTAATGTATATGACAGTCCCAGTCATAGTTATTAATATTCCGCATTGTTGTTTGTCCTGCTCGCGCTGCGCACTGAAGATAATCACCGTAGTACGTTACTTGAAGCGCTTTACTGCAGCGCAACTCAACCAAATGCATCTAATGCAAGATAAATAATATATACACATATATATTAACCGGCTGAAATGTTCTGAAATCACTTGTACCCTACCTGATCGAAAAAATCCAGTCTTTCACTCTGCCTGTGTCAGTTTGTCTTGTTAAAGTTTTAAATCCCTGCCGCCAAGATGCTCCTCTGTCGGTCACGGATTATGGAAAGTGAAACTTAAATCTATAGGGGTGGTTGGATTTATTCACGCACATTAAAATATTTATTTGAAGCTTCTTTCTTTTCAGATTCTTATTTCAGGGTTTCTGTAGGATTTTAAAACTCAAATTTAAAGGGGTCATATGATGCGATTTCAAGTTTTCCTTTCTCTTTGGAGTGTTACAAGCTGATTGTGCATAGATAAGATCCCTGAAGTTGCAAAGACTAAAGTCTAAACCAAAGAGATATTCTTTATCAAAGTTAAAACTCTGCCACGCCCCCCTAAAACGGCTCATTCTAACACGCCCCCACATATCTACCACACTATATGGAAATATTTGCATAATGCCACCCAAATGTTCACGCAAAGAAAGAACGCGTGGTTTCAGTAACCGCAGTTAGTGTTGAAGCAGCCATGTCAGGGAGACGCTGTGTGTTTCTAGGCGAAAGCAAAAGCACATTATTTGGCCTTCCGAAAGTAGATGCATTTAGGAATCTTTAAGATTACTTACAACAGAAAAGCAATGCATTTTATGGACGACCGTTCCGTGAACCTAGGAGAGGAGGTAATTCTGACTTTACTATGACAATCTGGCGCTTCTGAATCAGCTACTGTTTTGTTATTAGTTTAAGTATTTGCTATTGACTGTTCAAATGCGGAGTTTTGCGCATCGCGTGTGTGTGTGTGTGTGTGTGTGAGAGATTGAGAGAGAGAGAGTCAGGGTCACACTGTCTTAACCGTGGCTTGTGTACTGCAAACACATACCAGCTTCATCACTGTGTCTGTCACGCGACTCTGTTCCCCTTTCAGGCTTGAACTGATGGTAAAACTAATGACATTATTTACTGTCTTTACATTTATTTTGAAAGATGAAGCTCGCGATTATGGTAAGGGGCGTTACATTTCCGACGAGTGCTTGCGGTGTTCGGCCAATCACAATGTAAAATGTAAGTCTCTTAATATTAACTTCTTGTTTATTGAACTGTTGTAAAAAATCAATATCACATTTGTAATCATGCTAACTTTTGGAGAAAAAACAGCACTCTTCGTGTGATATTAACTATATGAAATTATATAAATATATACATTTTCTGCCCCATATCTTGAATTATGTGATAATTCTAAATGCATTTTAATAGACTGATTAATGCAGTGAAAGAACACTATAAATGCGCACGCACACTCACTAGTCTAACTCTAACTTGCTAGACTTCATCATCTAATGTATGCGCGCACTCTGTAGGTGTTTTGTTTGCTTTCCCCCTGCTGGCCTCACTAACACCTCTTCCAGCAGCAACCTAGTTTTCCCAGGAGGTCTCCCATCCAGGTACTGACCAGGCTCAGCCCTGCTTAGCTTCAGTGGGTAACCAGTCTTGGGCTACAGGGTGATACGGCTGCCGGCATTGAAAACTGATGTTTGAAATTATATTAAAAATGAAAAGGTACCTTAAATGTGAAATTAAAACCACCAGTAGGTGGCAGTAAGTTACAGTTGAGGGAGTCATTGCGATTGAACCGAATCATTTACACGGTTGATTCATTCAAGAACGAAACACTGTCCTGTTGTTCAGAGACGCAAAACAGCGCTGTGGTTGTGTTTGGAATTATTTTTGTTGGAGAAATAGAGCAAAAACAGGAAATATGGTGTCTA
>NW_015623456.1:150918-151366 GCF_001515625.1 Sinocyclocheilus rhinocerous | reverse complement strand
ACTGTAGTATAAAATCAATATCACATTTGTAATCATGCTGACTTTTGGAGAAAAAACTGCACTCTTCATGTGATATTAACTATATTAAATGATATAAATATATACATTTTCTGCCCCATATCTTGAATTATGTGATAATTCTAAATGCATTTTAATAGACTGATTAATGCAGTGAAAGAACACTATAAATGCGCACGCACACTCACTAGTCTAACTCTAACTTGCTAGACTTCATCATCTAATGTATGCGCGCACTCTGTAGGTGTTTTGTTTGCTTTTCGCGATATACTCGATAATATCAAATCGCACATCGTTAAAACCACAATTACGATATTATCACAGACCATACATATCGCACACTCCTATACTGTTTACATTTTTTATATATATACTGTCTTCTTATCGATCCACCAGTTCACATTTAAAGCTCTGCGTGTTTGCAGGGTAA
>NW_015623456.1:149592-149892 GCF_001515625.1 Sinocyclocheilus rhinocerous | reverse complement strand
ACGAATCACTCCCCGAGACGACTCGTTCTTCCCGAGTCACATTAAAGATTCGTTCAAAATGAATGAATCGTTCAAGAACGACCCAACACTACAGCAGAACACAAAGCAGCGCAGCACCGGACTTTTAACTGCAGCGCTCATGTTTATTTAATGAAATCATAGCCATTTGAAGTTTAATCGTCACATTAAGCCATATCGCAATTCTGGTCTTTCCGTCCCCAAATTTAAGACCTCTTGAAATCATAATTAAGACTTTCTTGTACAATTTAAGACTTTTTAAGGCCTTAAATTTGATACAAC
>NW_015623456.1:146875-148008 GCF_001515625.1 Sinocyclocheilus rhinocerous | reverse complement strand
TAAGCCATATCAGCCATATCGCAATTCTGGTCTTTCCGTCCCCAAATTTAAGACCTCTTGAAATCATAATTTTGTACAATTTTTGAGCACCCCCATATAGCCAAAATGGCATGATCATAACACCCCGCGAATATTCGACTGTGAGATTGGTATTCGAATCAGTCTCCTCCTATCGAAACATCGAATCTTCGACTATTCGGGATCACCCCTAAAATATATATATATATAGAGAGAGAGAGAGAGAGAGAGAGAGAGATAGATATAGAATATTATTATTAAATATTTTAAAGCATAAACATTTGAAAACCTAGTGTACTTTTTGTATTATAATAAATCAATTCATTTTGCTTGAAAATGTCCCCTTGTATCCCTTTATTAAAGAAAACACAGTCACACTTTATTTTAAGGTCCAATTCTCACGATTAACAAACCATTAACTACGACTTTTGCCTCAATAAACTCATAATTTGCTGTTTATTAATAGTTAGTAAGGAAGTTGTTAAATTTAGGTATTGGGTAGGATTACGGATGTAGAATATGGTCATGCAGAATATGTTCTTTATAAGTACTAATACACAGTTAATATATTAATAATAGGCATGCTAATAAGCAACTAGTTTTAGAACTAGAATTAGAAAAAAAAAATTTTCATTGGGCCCTTAAAAGTTTTTTAAATGCTGTCCTTGGGGAGAAAAACAATTATCAAGCCCCGATTTACTCACTCTCATGTCGTTTTAAACCCATAAAAAGGATGTTCATCTTTGGAACACAAATGAAAATGTTTAATATTTTCACATTATTATTGTCCATCCAAATTTCATGCATCAAAAGGTACAAAAAGACATGGTAAAAGTAAACCATATGAATTGAGTCTTCTGAAGAGAAATGCTCGCTTTATATGATGAACTGATTTTTTAAAAATTCTTATATAAACATTAAGCAATGCACATACACAGAGCTCATCAAATATGTTAAACAGGGAAGCCTAATGAGGTTTTGTCTCGCACATCAAGCAAGTACAATTGTGCTTTCGTGTTTACCATGTTTGTTGAGCTTCATGTATGTGTGGTGATCAAGGATGAGAGAATATTAAAAATCTTCTTTTGTATTCAGAAGATGAACAAAAGTCTTCT
>NW_015623456.1:141120-146621 GCF_001515625.1 Sinocyclocheilus rhinocerous | reverse complement strand
AGGATGTTGCGCATGCGCGACTGAACGAATCACTCCCCAAGACGACTCGTTCTTCCCGAGTCACATTAAAGATTCGTTCAAAATGAATGAATCGTTCAAGAACGACCCAACACTACAGCAGAACACAAAGCAGCGCAGCACCGGACTTTTAACTGCAGCGCTCATGTTTATTTAATGAAATCATAGCCATTTGAAGTTTAATCGTCACATTAAGCCATATCGCAATTCTGGTCTTTCCGTCCCCAAATTTAAGACCTCTTGAAATCATAATTAAGACTTTCTTGTACAATTTAAGACTTTTTAAGGCCTTAAATTTGATACAACAAATTGTAAGACTTTTTTAAGACCCGCGGAAACCCTGTTATTTACAGCATTATTTTAATAGGCTGTATATTAACTTATTGTGAGAAAACCAGTAGTTCTATGTGAAATCAGACATTTGAGCACCCCCATATAGCCAAAATGGCATGATCATAACACCCCGCGAATATTCGACTGTGAGATTGGTATTCGAATCAGTCTCCTCCTATCGAAACATCGAATCTTCGACTATTCGGGATCACCCCTAATATATATATATATATAGAGAGAGAGAGAGAGAGAGAGAGAGAGATAGATATAGAATATTATTATTAAATATTTTAAAGCATAAACATTTGAAAACCTAGTGTACTTTTTGTATTATAATAAATCAATTCATTTTGCTTGAAAATGTCCCCTTGTATCCCTTTATTAAAGAAAACACAGTCACACTTTATTTTAAGGTCCAATTCTCACGATTAACAAACCATTAACTACGACTTTTGCCTCAATAAACTCATAATTTGCTGTTTATTAATAGTTAGTAAGGAAGTTGTTAAATTTAGGTATTGGGTAGGATTACGGATGTAGAATATGGTCATGCAGAATATGTTCTTTATAAGTACTAATACACAGTTAATATATTAATAATAGGCATGCTAATAAGCAACTAGTTTTAGAACTAGAATTAGAAAAAACAATTTTTCATTGGGCCCTTAAAAGTTTTTTAAATGCTGTCCTTGGGGAGAAAAACAATTATCAAGCCCCGATTTACTCACTCTCATGTCGTTTTAAACCCATAAAAAGGATGTTCATCTTTGGAACACAAATGAAAATGTTTAATATTTTCACATTATTATTGTCCATCCAAATTTCATGCATCAAAAGGTACAAAAAGACATGGTAAAAGTAAACCATATGAATTGAGTCTTCTGAAGAGAAATGCTCGCTTTATATGATGAACTGATTTTTTTTTAATTCTTATATAAACATTAAGCAATGCACATACACAGAGCTCATCAAATATGTTAAACAGGGAAGCCTAATGAGGTTTTGTCTCGCACATCAAGCAAGTACAATTGTGCTTTCGTGTTTACCATGTTTGTTGAGCTTCATGTATGTGTGGTGATCAAGGATGAGAGAATATTAAAAATCTTCTTTTGTATTCAGAAGATGAACAAAAGTCTTCTAGATTTGGAACAACATGAGTAAATTATGACAGAATTTTATTTTTTGGGTGAACTAAACCTTTAATTAATAACAACACAGACAAAAGGGAAATTTTAAAGGGTCATGAAACCCTAAAATATTTCAGTATTTCACGACAATGACAGCAGCTCAGTCATACCTGTTTGAGATGTGAGAACATCATTGGTTCTTGTGCGTCAAGCAAGCAAGTTTGTGTTGACCATATGTGATGTAGATGCATTGATCAGTGTTTATATGAGAATAAAAACCTATATTAAATCTGTTCATCATATAAAGCGATCATGCCTCTACAGAAGACTTGGATTAAATTGCTCAATTCATATGGATTACTTTTATTTGTTTATTTGTGAAGCTTCAAGTTTTTGGTGGAATAGAGGGAAAATATCACAGTTTGCATTAAAAATATCCTCATTTGTGTTTTAAAGATGAACAAGTTTTATCAGTTTGGAACACCATGAGGGTGAGTACAGTAACCCTTTAAGCATGATGGTGATTCCATCATGATGCAGAAACATGCAGGCCATGCAATACTAAGATATTTTTGTACCAAAACCTTTGGCAAAAGTCAGGAAAAATAAATTAAATAATAGAATGACTGGAAAACATTTTAAAAATGTACACAAAAATGTTTTAAAGGTCTTTTAAGGACCTTAAGAGGTGACCGAAAAGCTAAATTCAACAAAAAACGGCTACTTGTCACAGGAGTACTTTTCAAGTACAATCCACTCATGCATACAGCTGTAATTGTGGATAACCAGTGTTGGGGGTAACGCATTACAAGTAACGCGAGTTACGTAATCAGATTACTTTTTTCAAGTAACTAGTAAAATAACGCATTACTTTTTAATTTACAAAAGAATATCTGAGTTACTTTTTCAAATAAGTAACGCAAGTTACTTTTTTTTTTCCAATTTATTGATTGACAGCTCTCCTGTCCCCATGTTGAGAGAAATCAGAAGATGTTACTGTAGTTCTAAAATAATATGAATATGCATTAATTCATCCCACTCACAAAAAAAAAAAAACAGATTCAGTATTCCTCAAAATGAATAAAAATAACGCAACTTAGAATATGACGCAAACCTGCAATAATTAAATGTTAAACAACACAAATATCCTTTATGTATTTATTCCCATTCTATTAACCAATGTCTTTGCTTCTGACCTTAGATGATCTAGTTTAACCATACGAATAAGCAAAAATTACTCTAGAGTCTAGACCAGTGTTTCCCAACCTTTTTTTAGTCGCGGCACCCTTTGGAAATTTTAACAAACTTGTGGCACCCTACAAAATTAATTTTGTCACAATATTTGAATTTCTAACTTCGATATGATCATTTGGAAAGTATAGATATTCGGTACAACAGGGAAGAACTGCAGAATATAATGCCATACAGATATTTTTAATATTATTAAAAAAAGTTGTCCATCAATGGTGGCAATCGCTAATCTAATTAGCATCTTAATTAGAATCTTATTCTAATGAAAAGACCTATTTATATGACAGATTTTAATGTAGGCTTTTATACATATGTAAACATTATTTAATTACCATTATAACTAGCTATCTCACAAATTTTTGCTCACTCAGTGTTTTTTAAATTTTACAGTGGGGTAATTTTGGTGCAGTAGCACGAGATAGCTTGATTTCAAACTTTGAATTGAATAAAAAATGACAAGTAAGCAGTCAGTAATAAAATAAGAAATAAAGAAATTAATAATGATAGCACAAATAAAAAACATTTGTGTGTCTTTTTTTTATTGCTGAAGTGTGTTGAAATTTCTTCTTCTGCATTCTACTGTACGGACGTAAATTTACTTTCCCTTTAGCCTGAGGCTTATTCATTTCACTTTTGGTGTGAAAAGGCTTTTATATTTGCCAAAAATAGAACTTTTTTATTTTAAAAACAAACAAGCAAGCCCTGTCCAGATTTAAAAAGTAGCGCAAAAGTAACGTAACGCATTACTTTTCATAAAAAGTAACTAAGTAACGTAATTAGTTACTTTTTTAATGGAGTAATGCAATATTGTAATGCATTACTTTTAAAAGTAACTTTCCCCAACACTGTGGATAACATAAGGAACACAAATGGCCTGATTATAATTTCAAATGAAACAAAAAATGTGAAAGAGCAGAAATAAAACTCTAAATAAGCTTAAACTTTAGCATTAAAGGGATAGTTCACCCTAAAATGAAAATTCTGTCATTAATTACGCACCCTCGTGTTGTTCTAAACCCGTAAGACCTCCGTTCATCTTCGGAACACAAATTAAGATATTTTTGATGAATTCTGAGAGCTCTCTGACCCTCCCATAGACAGCAATGTAATTACCACGATCAAGGTCCAGAAACGTAGCAAGGAGATCGGTAAAATAATCCATGTGACATCAGGGACATCAGCGTAATTTTACGAAGCTACGAGAATACTTTTTCTACGCAAAGTAAACAAAGAAAAGCGTGACGCAGCTGACACAGAATAGCATACGCTGTTTACGTTCAGTGGATACTCTCCAAAATGGCACCAGGGAGGAGACGAATTGTTGAATAAATTCGTTATTTTTGTTTTCTTTGCGTACAAAAAGTATTCTCGTAGCTTGGTAAAATTGGAAGGTCACATGGATTATTTTACCGATCTCCTTGCTACGTTTCTGGACCTTGATCATGGTAATTACATTGTTGTCTATGGGAGGGTCAGAGAGCTCTCAGAACTCATCAAAAATATCTTAATTCGTGTTCCGTAGATGAACGGAGGTCTTAAGGGTTTAGAACGACATGAGGGTGAGTAATTAATGACAGAATTTAAATTTTTGGGTGAACTAACCCTTTAATGCAAAGTAGACAGACTTTTTTTTAAAAGACCCTTACCTCTTTCATAAGTTCTTCTTGTGGCTTTATTTCACACAGACATACGAGGTAGATTTGTTTGAAGTTCTTTTTTCCTCCAAATTCAGGAAACTCTGCGCATGTCTTTGCTAGTCTTGCAGCTTTTTCCATATGCTTCTGTTTAATGAGGTGCTTTATACGCATATGAAGCAGTTCAGGTCCTTCTCGAGATAAAAACTCATGTACTATGGGAGACGCACATTCAAGTTAGTTAACAACAGTAGCAGTATAATTAGCAGTAGCAGTACAAAATATGGAGAAAAAAAAAAAAAGAACAAATAGAACATTCAAATAAGAAAGTAATAGACAGTAGAATACATTTCACCTTTCTCTACATTAGGGATGTCACTTGAGAGAAGGCTACACAGTGTGGCGTTGGACCACAGACCATTCTCCTCTGCTAGAGTCAACAGGGTGTGAAGCTGTGAGTTTCCATGTGCCTGAAGAGTGCCATGAGCCATCTGCACCAAGAGAAATCAACAACATACTCATAATACATGCACCGTGGGTTCAAGGTCTAAGGTTAAAATAATTCCACAATAATTCCACAAAGAATTACGGTTCGAACTGTGAACTATGGAGAACGCCTCGTCGTGACCCGTGTCTGCCGCATACATTGAAAAAAGACCAACAACACGTTGGCCGGCGACAGCCATGACGTCATCAATACACTTTGGAAAGAAGCTCCAGTCTCCTCATTCTTTGTGTCCTGACCGACACACCAGGAGTGTATACTGCTGATAGTTAGAACCAGAGCCTAGCAGTCTCCTTTCCTCTCCAACAATCTGCTTCCCACGGTTCAGGACCCGCCGCTGCTGAGGCACGGAGGAGAATCAGGTGGATCTGGCCAATGAGTTTAAAGAGGGGCTTTCCCTCTCGCGCTCGTCGGCTGTGGACGAGAGTGAGCCGCTGGAGGATGATGTTATTTCATTAACATCGTCTGATCCAGAGGCCAGTGCTCTGCTGGGTTCAGCCCAGGAAGAGCAGAAAATGTCTGAGGAGGGCGAAGAAGCTGAGGCTGAGTCTTCCCAATCCTCCTGCCCTGCGTATGATGAGCTTTTGGAAGTTATGGATACTGACAACCAAAGCATTATTAAATGCATGGTTC
>NW_015623456.1:139334-140780 GCF_001515625.1 Sinocyclocheilus rhinocerous | reverse complement strand
CCCTGTAGGGTAAGGGCTCCGCGCGCCAGCTTCGTCCCCTTTCTGAGTGGTTTAAACCCCCGGTTCCGCCTTGGGCACCACTCCACCTATGTATCCTCTGGATACCTACTTTAACAGGGTGTTGCTACTAGAGGCCTGTTGAGACAGTTCCTTCAGCATATGCAGAGCATGCGGTAGCCCGTGTGACTTTCCCTACTCAGGGAACCATGGTTACATACGTAACCTGAGACGTTTTATTGTGACTGAAAACTTTAAATATGCATTAAAAGTTAAACATTCAAAGTCCTTGAACGAGCAAAACAATTACACACAACAAAAAAAATTGTTGTCATATATTATATATCGTAATATATGGGTGGAAACCAGACAGTGCGCAAATGAATGAAAAAGGCCACTGCATTTTGACAGGTTCTAACTCATTTTAACTTGACATGGTGCATTAAAAGTATTTGAGTATTTGAGAAGACAAAATGACTAACATCCCTTGTAGTTGAGTTAAAGCCACTGAAACATTAAGGGAAGGCCCGGAATCGGATGCCGAGGTTGCTTTGTTTCTTCTTGATAGGTGAGTTACGTTGATTTTTACGTTGAATTACCATAGTAACACACATCGCTTTCACTTATTGATGACATCATCATATTACAAAGAAATGAAGGGTCTGTAATTTTTATGGTAGGTTTAATTTACGGATAGACACAGAATATCAACCAAAAAAAAAATCCAGAAAAAAACACATTATATAAAGGTTAGAAATTGATTTGCATTTCAGTGAGTGAAATCAGTATTTGATCCCCTACCAACCTGCAAGAATTCTGGCTCCCACAGATTGGATATTTGCCCATGTGGAACACATTAGTCCTGCCACTTTAAGAAGTTACTCCTATTGTCAGCTCGTTAGGTGTATAAGACACCTGTCCACACAATCTGTATCTTCCATTACAAACCTCCATGAGCAAGACCAAAGAGCTATCAAAGCATGTCAGAGACAAGATTGTAGATCTGCACAAGGCTTGAATGGGCTACAAGACCATCAGCAAGAAGCTTGGTGAGAAGGAGACAACTGTCGGTGCGATTATTCGGAAATGGAAGAAATACAAAGCAACCATCAATCGGCCTTGGTCTGGAGATCTTGCCCAACTGTTGGTGCGATTATTCGGAAATAGAAGGAGAGAAATGCTGACTATGACCCCAAGAACACCATCCTTACAGTCTAGCACAGAGGTGGGAATATTATGCTTTGGGGCTGGTTTTCTGCTAAGGGTACAGGATGACTTCACCGCATTTTGGGGTAAATGGATGGGACCATGTACTGTAAAATCTTGGACGAGAACCTCCTTCCCTCAGCCAGAACACTGAAGATGGGTCATGGATGGTTCTCCCAGCATGACAATGACCCGAAACATACTGCCAAGGCAACAAAGGAGTGGCTCAAGAAGAAGCACATT
>NW_015623456.1:137036-139221 GCF_001515625.1 Sinocyclocheilus rhinocerous | reverse complement strand
GCTAGGTCAGTCCATGACCTTAATGTGCTTCTTCTTGAGCCACTCCTTTGTTGCCTTTTTTAAAAGGGGATCAAATACTTATTTCACTCACTGAAATGCAAATCAATTTCTAACCTTTATATAATGTGTTTTTTCAGGATTTTTTGGTTGGTATTCTCTCTCCATACGTTAAAATAAACCTATCATAAAAATTACAGACCCTTCATTTCTTTGTAAGTGGGCAAACTTACAAAATCAGCAGGGGATCAAATAAATATTTTCCCCACTGTAGAGAGCTATAATATAGATTGCACGTTTTTAAACACTGAAATTCAAACTCATTTATGCCGCTTTTTTGATCAGTCCTGAAGTTAACATTTGCCTGTTTGATGATTAAATAAACTGTTTTAGACCGCTGCTTGAACACGACGCGTCTGCTGTGTGTGATACCTGATACCTGCGAGTTTTCCTAGACGCGGCACTGTTTTTTTTTTTAGACGCATATTTTTTTATTTTGATTAGATAATCATCACGTGTTCTAGAATAGAAGCAATTAAAGTGTGAGAGAATACATACAATATCCATGTAATTTCAATGCTATGGCCTTTGTGTAGATATTTAAAGATCTACAAAGATCCATCTAGTTATAGTGTGTTAATTTCAACATCTACTAATATATTTTTAAATATTGAAGTTGCTTCTGTTAACATTAGTTAATGAACTATGAACTAACTTTAATGATCAATATATAATTTAATGATCAATATATTTAATGATCAGTATATAATTTGTAAATTTTATGTACAAAGTGTGGTTCAATACTGTTTCAGTACTTTTTTCATTTATTTATTTATTTATTTATTTTTTTAAATAGTAAAGCACTATTTTAATTTTTGTTTAGTATCCATTTGAAAAACTATCGGTTGATTAATCCGTATCGGCCAGTGTGGTCCAACCTAGCTATTGGTATCGGTAAAATTCACTATCGGTCGACCTCTAATAACAGATTTTGCCATCGTCGCTGCCAGGGTTGTGTACGTACATGTGGAGTGGAGCTATCAAAATAGGGGCGAGGTCTTGTTGGGGTATGGGCATGTTTGCTTTGGTGCTTTGAAATATCAACATCGTTTGGAAAAATTTGCTTAGTGCACCTTTAAGTGTTGTTATTATTTTACAGTTGAATACATTTTTTTTTCTTTTTTTTACATTTGAGTTCAGTTTCTGAAATAATTATGTACCTAAATATTACTGTTAGACCTACCTGGAAAACTTAAAGTACTGTTAATTTAATTTGTATCATGCTATTGTTTTTGTTTGTTTGTGTCATTTATTTATTTGTTATTATTTTATTACTTACTGTTTACTTGTCTTTTTTAGTTAAAATAAATTCAATTCTGAGTTGGGGAGGTGGGGAGGTTGAGCCATGGGAAACAGTCCTGCCACCACAGCTGGAAAAATTCCTGAAGGAAAAACTGTGTAAATATGAAGTAAATATGATTTTCATTTACATTAATCAATACTAAATTTGCCATTAGTAATTTGCACTCAAGCACACACTCTGGCTCTAAGGATCTCTCGTTTTTGGCTAATTTTGACTCAGACGTGCACATATAATTACCATACCAAATTTTTAGATACCATTGAAATTTCACAATTCTCAATATAAATTACAGCACAGTAATAAAGAATAAAATAGAAATGATTTACTAATTACAACCTGTTCGTTATTCTTTGATTAATCTAATAAAAACTGCTTTGCACATTGAGAATAAAAACAATAAATATTATAATAATATTATAAATATCATAGGTTATTGGTTTATTAATTGGTTATTTCCACACTTGTATTGGTCGACCTCTACACCAACAATGTGCAAATTGTAGGCTACACTATACATCATGTGTAAAAATAAACCTTATATTATATAAAATGGTTTGTTAGTTTTAAAGCAAAAATACAGTTTAAATCACTATAATTTTTAATATAGTGACATTTTACTAGGGATGCACCGATACCACTTTTTTCAGTACTCGCCCGATACCGATACTTTTATTTTTGGTACTTGCCGATACCGAGTACCGATACCAATATTTTCATTGCATTTGTAAATTTTTTATATATTGGGTACAGAAACCAAAAGAGTATGTATAATGTTAGTTGGTTAACTTCATTTATCAAATAGATACAGTCAAACCAAAATCTATT
>NW_015623456.1:135019-137020 GCF_001515625.1 Sinocyclocheilus rhinocerous | reverse complement strand
TTAAGTAACTTGTGCATTGTTTTACTTACATCTTTTTGACATATCCGACCGAACTACAAGCTTTCCAGTGATGTCTGTGAGAAAGGGATATTCACTCGACAAGCTCACGCATCTGCGCCGCCGCGCGCTCAATCCACTCAGCGTGCTTTGCTCATCAGCTGGCACACATCAGCTATACAGGCATTAATACGGAATGTTTTATATTCATTGCATACATATACTTCATAGACATCTTTAATCTCTAATAACCCCATTCTGCTGTCTGTTGTCGGTATTTCTTTGTCTGAATATGGCACTTATCACATGCTGTGTGGTATCGGCGTTTGGTATGGGGGCATTTTAACGAGTACGAGTACAGGAGCTCAGTATCGGGCCCTACATTTTACTCTCAAGACTTGAAAAGGTGGTGGGAATCCATGGTATATCACTTGAATGGTTTAAGTCCTTTCTTTCAAACAGAACCTTTTCAGTTAATGTTGGTCAAGATTATTCATAACCTGTCCCCTTGCTTAGTGGGGTTCCACAGGGGTCCATTCTCTGCAAGATTTAGCTTTCTTTGTATGTTACCCCTTGGGTCAATTTTTTTATGTATGGAATCTCTTCACTTGGTGGGCGGAATAAAGGCCTCCTGTAGCGAATCCATGTGTTTTCATAAGAAAAATATCCATATTTCAAACATAATAAACACTTTTCTCTCACTTCCGGTATCTGTCATATGTGGAAGGTGTTCCGGCTATACAGTGCACAGCATAAATGAGTACAACCCCTCTGATTAAATATAAAAGATGTATTTTCTTAATGATCACTAATATAATTCATAGAAAGATGGCAAAATTGAAATGTATTAAACATTCTTAATAAAAACAGAGAAATACATGCCATTAATATCTGTAAAATAAGAAACTTAGCCAATTTTTGTTTAAATGAAGTATTGCAGAATTGAGTACAACCTAGATTTAACTCAACCAACACTGAAAAAAAATTTTCATTCATCCAATTAAAAAAATTTAAGGCAAGTTATTTATTTTTCATTGGCTCAAGTTAAAAAATATAGATGTGAATCATTACCCTAAATTTTTTTAATTGGATGAATGAAACATTTTTTTTTGTGATATTCTAGAACTTAATATGTCCTCCATAAATCATTTTCTTGAATAATTTTAACATTCTTCTTTGGTAACTGATCAAGCAGACTTGCTGGAATATTATATCTCTAAAAAACCATAACATGTCTTCTAAGCAAAGAGTAATTGCTGAATTAAGTTTCAGAGGGGGTGTACTCATTTATGCTGTGCACTGTATATGGTAATACACGCCCGTCAGTCAATAGCGGTGGGCGGGGCAGGACAGGACAGAAGATTTAAAAAAAAGACTGGATGGATTTTCATCATTCTAAGATGGCTGTGTACACACAATTCCAACACACATTTCTGTCCAAACACCTTTTGCATAATAGGTGCCCTTTAATGAACTCGAGCTAACACGAAATAACAGTTGTATTTTTTAACAAGGATTAATAACTTCTGTAGCAAATGTAGCTATTGCTTATTGTTAATGTTAGTGCATTAACTAAGGTTAACTAATGAGATCTTATTGTAAGGTGTTACCTAATGGTCTTTATAATTCTTTTGCACTTTAATCTGTGTGAAATGTTTTACTTTATTTTTTGTGTATTGCTTTATTGTATTTAAATGTTCAGTTTATTTTTGTTATAAGAAAAAAGTTATTAAACCTGTTATACTTTATGACAACACTTTTTTGCAACTAAATTTCAATACCGTGATAATACCGTATACCGTGATAAAAGCATTAGCAATTAATCGCAACATGAAAATTTGATACCGTCACATGCCTAATCTGCACTGAGGTTGTGGCATTCAGCACAAAAATGTGCATTGAAAAACGTTTTCGGTGTTTTGTAAACCCATATAGATAGCCCTTAACCAAGCTATCTGATATACAGTATATGTGACCCTGGACCACAAAACCAGTCTTAAAGGG
>NW_015623456.1:131259-134842 GCF_001515625.1 Sinocyclocheilus rhinocerous | reverse complement strand
AAGGAGGGGGCTTTGTAGAAAACGAAGCGTTTGAGAGAGGCGGGGCATAGAGGACTTACATGAATGTACAGTATTTGAAAAATAATGTGTTTTTTGAACATTAAAGCATGTCAACATATTCTGTTACACCAAATACACAAAATAATGATCTTTAAAAAAGCATCATATGACCCCTTTAAAATATTATTTATGTTATTGTGTGATTGCTGCGATTCAACGGTTGATAAAGCTGATCCTTGATCAAAATTTGATGCTAATATGAGTGTGATAATACTTAATTGTATCATTCTGCATCACAATTTAATGATCCAGGTCCATCCACCAATTTCCCAGATGCTGCATGTTACCTTTATGGTAAAACATGCAATAAAGTATTGTCTCTGACCTTGACAGAAGATTGAAACTCTTTCCATAAGGCACCAGGTATTTGCTCGGAGAACGACAACAGAAGATTCAGACAGCTCCTAAGAAGAAACAAGAACATCTAATGAGTAAATTCAGAGAATTGCTGCACAGCTGAATGATATATTTAAAAACAATAAAGAATAACATAATGAGTTCTGTTAGCCACTAAACTATATCTGTATAAATGGAAAATACCACCCGTTCTGCAAACCAGGCAGCATGATCAGTTTCTAGATTTTGAAAACATGACATGACCATCAGCATTAAGTCAGCATTATGAACTGGTCAGTGGAGGACACTGAATATTTACTAAGTATTTGTAAAATATATTTATTTGTCAGCTTTCATTTTAGGTATGTCATTAGAAAAAGCTCCCCTTCAGCCCAAAATAATTAGTCTGAGAATGGTCAGACTGCACACCTGCTTACATTGCTTAGAAAAAAATACTAGGTTACAGGGTGTGATTTTGGACACAGCTTTAGTCTCCCATATGGTCATATGTGAAAATTAAAATATAATTTGTATATTACTGGCACGGAATTGCAGATATTGCACATAATTTTACTAATTTCCACAGGTTCAATGCTTATAATGCAGGAAATTCCCCAAACATTTATTTGCAAAAGCATGTAGGCTGAAAGAACATTTACACAGATTACACACAGATTATCACTTATCAGATCAAATCAGTAATTTTACCTTTTTCTGTGAGATTGTAATTTCACAAACAGTGTGACTGATTCTCTCTGTCAATACAATGCAAAAATGGTTTTCACATCACCACATCACATATACACTGCAAGTGACCTACACGCTGTGATACGAGACTTTCAGCATGAAAGATGCATAATTTGCACTATAACTGATTTTAAACTATTCAAGTACAAGATGACGCAAAAGAAAACTCTTGCGAGAGAAAAACAGTACTCGCTAGCTCTCTGAGACATTCTGTGTACTGACATCCAAAGCATGCACACATAAATCCTTAATATTAATCAAACAACAAAATAGAAAATCACTCCCTGCTCTTGACTAAATAGCTTTTGTAACTTTAAGGATTAATCTGTATTTAGTTATACAGTGAAAACTATCCAGTGTCATTTTAAATTTGATTACTTAATTCAACCTCTGTATTATTTCTGTGCCTGAATACTACTGATAAACCTAGGACTACCTGAAAACTTAAAGGGTTAGTTCACCCAAAAATGTAAATTTGTTATTTACTGATTATTCTTTGTTCAGTAGTACAGTAAAGAAGATTTTTAGCAGAAACCATGGCCCTTGTTTAGCTGAAACCATGACCCATGCATGCTTATATTAGCAGCTCATAATTTCTTCTGTCCGAGGTCGAACTGTTTTCTCAGTTCAGTGAACTGTTGGGAGTAACTACAGCTCTGAATGAGTTGGCAAAAAAACTGGTGTCATAAGATCATATTATACACGGGTATACTGGCGCATTTCAAGTCAAACTAACTGTCAGCAACGTCCGAAAGAGAGTTTTTATTTTATTGAATACCTGTAGATCTGTGCTGGCTTGAGCTGCGTACGGTTTGTATTTGGTTCATCCAATTTACTAAAAAGAATTGGTTCAAAAAGAACGATTCGTTTGTGAATTGGATATAACTCTGGACCATTGTATTGAAAAAAAAAGTCACCCATTTCATTAGGGGTTCAAGTGCGTAGCACTGAAACCCTATTGTACTTAAGGCTGCAACAAACGATTATTTTGATAATCGATTAATCTAACTATTATAAGAATGATTAATCGAATAAACATCTATTATTTCACTGATTAATCAGTAGACTTTTGCAATTAGTTAAAATATTGAGTTATACATATTATAACAAATAAAGGTAATTACTTCAGCTTTTGAAAATCATATTATGCAATTACAAATATTATTCAATTAATTTATACAAATAAATATATTTGGCACACAAAATGAGAGACAGATAGAGAAACTCTCTCACTCACCATTTAATTAGCTATATGAAAAAGTAACTGAATGACACACCATTCTGCCTAACATCTCCTTTTGTAAGTCATATGGATGAGAAACAAAATCAAGGTAAGTGATAAGACGTTTTATTTTTGAATAAACTATTTTACTCACAACATAATCTCTCTTAAAATACCTTATAGTGTTATGATAATCAAAACAGTCCTGAGCTAGATCAAGCTTTGATCTCTGCAAACCAAACTATCACTTTAATGAAATAATATATTTATTTCCCACTAATAAAAAGATTTTGTCATTAGCTAGCTCAACACTGGAGAGCTACTTTATAACAGAAAATCAAGTTGTAATTCTAACTGAAAGCGACACTGACTCTGGTTTTTCAAGCAGCTTTACAGTATTAAACATGAAAAACCAGAGTCAGTGTCGCTTTCAGTTAGAATTACAACTTGATTTTTTGTTATAAAGTAGCTCTCCAGTGTTGAGCTAGCTAATGACAAAATCTTTTTACTTTCTATTGCATAAAGTACTATATAAATAAACGTGATGTGACTGGACTTTACTTGAGTACTGAAACGCAGAGCTCGTGCAAACATCCACATTGCTGTAATCAGATGCATTCTTAACGGCTGCTTTCTCACCGCTGTCAGTTTTTGTTGTGTTTATTTCATTATTGAGAGGAAAGCGCGCAGCATACGTTTACATAATCATCCAAACATCGCTCAGCAGCTTCATGTTCGGTTCTGCTCCGTTTGCTCTGAAACGCTTTGTCTTCTTCTCTTGAATTGCATCAGGAGGGCTGAATTACAGTCTTGAGCTACAGCGCCACACTGGTCAAATCGCGTTATTGCAGGCTCTTACATTAGGTCATATGAGATCAAACGACTACTCAACAACAAAAATATTTGTCGACAATTTTTGATTGTCGACGTTGTCGATAATGACGACTAATCGTTTCAGCCCTAGTAGCAAGTTTTTTTTAAAATCATGTAATAAATGAAAAGAAAACAGACAGAATAGAAAAAGAATAGAGAAGCTAGTGTTATTTTTTTATTTTTTAGAAAACAAGCAGTTGGTAAATAAATAGAGTGCAAGTCAAAAAGGGGCAAGTTTTTTTTATTTTTTTTTATAAAGAATAGAATTAGAGTAGATCAGGGGTGTCCAAACTCGATCCTGGAGGGCCGGTGTCCTGCAGAGTTTAGCTCCAACCCTAATTAAAC
>NW_015623456.1:119105-131208 GCF_001515625.1 Sinocyclocheilus rhinocerous | reverse complement strand
TTTATAACAGAAAATCAAGTTGTAATTCTAACTGAAAGCGACACTGACTCTGGTTTTTCAAGCAGCTTTACAGTATTAAACATGAAAAACCAGAGTCAGTGTCGCTTTCAGTTAGAATTACAACTTGATTTTCTGTTATAAAGTAGCTCTCCAGTGTTGAGCTAGCTAATGACAAAATCTTTTTACTTTCTATTGCATAAAGTACTATATAAATAAACGTGATGTGACTGGACTTTACTTGAGTACTGAAACGCAGAGCTCGTGCAAACATCCACATTGCTGTAATCAGATGCATTCTTAACGGCTGCTTTCTCACCGCTGTCAGTTTTTGTTGTGTTTATTTCATTATTGAGAGGAAAGCGCACAGCATATATTTACAGATTCATCCAAACGCAGCTCAGCAGCTTCAGGTTCGGCTGCGTTTGCTCTGAACTGAAGCTCTGTGTCTTCTCCTCTTGAACTGCATCCAGAAGGGCTGAATTACAGTCTTGCACTACAGCGCCACACTAGTCACCAAGGCTCGCCCCAATCGGCCCGATGGGGGCGCTACAGCCATCAATAGTACAAAATCGCTCATAACTCCTAAACTGTTAGTCGCAGGCTCAAGTGCCTTATGTAGTTGGAATCCTTGGCTCACGACAATCAAAACACATGCAACGTATGCAAAACGATTGGATTTGATCGTTTCGGGTATTTTGAATTTTTTGAAAAAAATATTTTTGCAAACTAGTCCAAGGTTTTTCACCCAATCAGAACCAAACCAGTGCAAAAAGGTTCTCTGGAGACTGAATATCAATAATTATCAAAAATAAAGTTGAACTCACCGTCGCAAAGGGACGCCAAAACGTTCGAAAAGGGCAGGGACACTTTTACTAAAACAGCTATAACTTTTGAACGAGATATCTTTGCTAAACTCAGAACACTCATGTAAGTGCTCAATCTGAGGTCACATGAAAAAAAAAAAATCGCAGAGCTTAGCCACTTGGTATAAGAGGGGAAAAAACAAAAATGGCTATAACTAGCAACCATCTGTCTGATCAACATGAAAACTGGTATGCAGTGTCCAAAATGCCAAATGGTGTAAATAAGTACATTTGCATATCTCAAAAAAGCATGGCTGTTATTGGCCAATGAAGTTTGAGCACCTATTAGACAAGGCTAACAGAGGTTGATTGGAACTAAACTCAGTGGGCCTGTTTGACTCATGGCCCTAAAGTTATATGAGAAATTTTAAAGAAATCGGCTACTGGGTTTTTTCACACATACACACAATATTATTAACATCTAATAGGCCTCCTCATTCTGAATAACTTTGCCTCTAGAACCACTGATGTCAATCAAATCGTTGAGAATATGTTAAAAAAAAATTTTTTTTTACTACTTTTGCGAACTAGCCCTACATTTTTCACTCAATTCTCTCAACTCTCTAGGTCAATAATTATCAAAAAAATGTTGAACTCTACACTTTGGTTAAGTATAACAGGGTCATTTTTAAAGGGGCATGGACAAATATACCCAAAAGCCTATAAATCCTAAACAAAAACTCAAAACTTCATGAAACCTCAATTCTTAACAAGCATGCAAAGTTTCATGGAGATCAGACCATAGGTGTCGCTATAACAGTTAAAAAGGCTTCAAAAACATATTCACACATACACTATGTCTTCATATCAGATAGATCTCCTCATTCTGAACAGCTCTGCCTCTAGGTCCACTGCTGTCAATTAAATTGTTCATTAAATATTCAGGATTATTAAAAAGACTACTTTTGCAAACTAGTCCTAGGTTTTTCGCTCAATCTCAACAAAACCACTGCAGTGGAATTCTCTGGACCCTATAGATCAATAATTATTAAAAAATATTGAACTTTAAACTTTCGTTAGCTAAAACAGGGTCATTTTAAAAGGGCGTGGCCAATTATACCCAAAAGCCTATAAATCCTAAATGAATAAAAATCCTATATAAATCCTATAACTGCCATAAACGTTAATGAACATCATATTTCTATGGTAAATTACCTGGAATTGCCAAAAATGCTCTTTTTAATCAGGCTTGCTAAATAATATGCAATGTCTTTTTTCTTAAGTGATTAAATGCATTAAAGCACTTGAACCCCGGTAATCGCTGCTATATTTTCATTGATATCTTTATTCTATTGTATTTATTTGTGCTATTGCTTGTAATAAGTTTATTTTTTTCTTAGTTTATTACTGACTGTTTACTAATTTGAACTTAAATTAAATTCAAAGTTTGAAATCAAGCTTTCCTGCGCTATGTGTAAGCTACGGCGCAACAAACTGTACTTGTACACAATATTAAATTTCTGTAAGTATCTTTCTAAGAATTTAAATATGAATTAACACACAATTACATAAATTGTAAAAACAAATATTTTGAGTGATTTAACATTTAGGTGAGATAATAATAAAAAATAATAATTTAAATTTTAAAAAAATTGCCCCCCCCCCCTCAAATTAATGCTTGGAAATAATATTTCACGTCTTTAAATCCATTTACAGTCAACCATGCATTATTTTACGTTTTTTTATATAAAAATCTTGCTAGCATTATGTGTATATTTATAAGTTTGCATGTTTTTATGTTCACGTGTCTGATGTAAAAAAAAAAATAGAAATTACAGCTGCTGGTGCATTTCTATTGTAAAGCAGTGGTGAAATGTTGAAGATTGAGTGATAGGATGATTTGAGTTTAATATATTTTGGACAAGAATAATAATATTGTGCTTTAAAGTGTAACAACAACAGCCAGGCCATTTGTGCATTCTGCAGGTTAAATTCAACTTTGTAATCAGTATTACAATCATTTTTGTGCTTTGTGCGCTTTAAGTGATTTCTTAAAAGTGAATTAGAATGTTCAGGGCTCGACATTAACACTTGTCCACTTGTGGATTGTGGACAAGTGGATTTTATGAAGGGGCAAGTGAAAGAGAATTTTACTTGCCCGACCGGACAAGTAACAAGATTAAAACGTCAATAACAAACAATACCTAGGGCAGCACCAAAACTTTGGCGAGAATGATTCTGATTTTATTACTTTCAGTGTAAACGGTGACTAATAACGGATAATGATTTGACAGCATCAAGGTCGCGTCAGTCGAGGCTCATGCAGCCTGTCTGCCTCGTGGAGAAATCAAAACTAATAAGCGCAACAACACACACAGAGAAGCAAACATGAACAAACATACTGCAGTAGATAAATATTCTATATAATAAGCCTTGGTCATGTGATGTTTTCCTGACTATCAACCCGATTGCAAATGTGACAATGATTTTATACAACAGTAGTATACAACAATTTGGCTTTAGAAGACTTGGAATATATGCAGATTTTTTGTTTGTTTTAATTTTTTTGTCCTTTGTCACTATGAGCTACACCTTTGTATGTTAAAAAGATTCTTTCAAATCTCAGGATTTTAAAACTTTAAAGATGATATTATATACACACTCTACATTTCACCAGACATTTTTCTATTTATTATATTTTTCTAAGGTTTTTTGAATTGACCCATTTAGTGGACATGACTTGGCAACGACTACTACAAAAAGGGGTTTCAAAGCAAACAGTAAAATCATTCAATAAGTCAAAAGCTTCATTACTATAATTCATTAAAACAACTGAAGTTAGGAGTTAGGCCTACTTCCTAAATGTTAAGATAGTATTAGCTTTGAACATTAAAGTGTTCAATGACATTTTGCTTGCAGTTGATGCCGGTAAAAATGCTGTATTTATCCTACTTAATCTTACAGCTGCCTTTGAAACTGTAGATCATAATGTTCTTATTTGGTGTTTAGAGCATTTAATTGGTATCAAGGGTACTTACTGCCTTACGATGGTTCAGCTCATATCTTAAAGACAGGTCTTTTTCTGTAGAGTTAGGTAAGTTCTCTTCATCTTCTGCCCCTATTATTAGTGGAGTACCCTGCTTCTTTTTAACTTATATATGTGTCCACTGGGGGATATTATTAGGAAGCACAATGTTTCATTTCATTTATATGCTGACGATACACAGTTCTCCCTGCCGTTGAAAGCTGGTAAATCCATTCAACCACTATTGTAATGTATCTCGGATATTAAGAAACAGTTATCAAATAACTTTCTCCAACTTAATGAGGACAAATTAGAAATAATTGTTTTTGGTCCCCCAAAATTAAGGAGCTGGCAGCTGGGCAATCATTTCCTCTCAATTTCCTTCCAGGTAAGGAACCTTGGTGTTATCCTGGACTCAGAATTGTGTTTAAACAAACAAATCAATTCTGTTGTTAAGAACCGTTTTTATCACCTGCGGAATATTTCCAAACATAAACCGTTTTTATCTTTTCAAGACTTGGAGAAGGCTATTCATGCTTTTATTACCTCATGTTTAGATTATTGTAATTCACTGTATTTAGGTCTTCCTCAGTCATCGCTTACATGCCTCCAGATGGTACAAAATGCAGCTGCAAGTAGAGGTCTGCTCGGGACTGTTTTTTTAGTCCCGCTCCTGCAAGGTTCCCGACCCGATCGTTCCCGCTAAATTTAGATCTCGTTTCCAGAATCTCACATTTAAATTTCCGCTACTGAAAGAAAGAGAGATAGGCTGACAAATAAAAGTGTAGTCTGCACAAAATTGTATGTTATTTTATTAGTCTTGTCAAGAGTCTTGAATTTATCGACTTTGACTTGAATTTATATGAATTATCTTAAGACGAATAATTTAAAAAAACGTTTAATATTTTATGCAACACAGTAGGAAAAAAAGTGCGTGCAGTGCAGCACGTGCACCCTGAGCGCAAGCTGTACCGGTGGTCAATAAGAATAAAGCGCAGATATGCTGTTCTAAATGGACGTCGGGAACGGGATATTGTTAGACCGCCCGCTCCCGTTCAAATTACACCAGAGTTACCGACCGCTACCGCGTCTTATTCGGGAATTTAATCCCGCGGCACAAAAAATCCGGTTGGGTCCCACGGTTCCCGAGGGAGAGCAGACCTCTAGCTGCAAGGCTGTTGACCAGGGAAAAGAAATATGACCATGTCACCCCAATTTTTGCATCACTTCATTGGCTTCCAGTCTATTTTAGAATTCAGTTTAAAATGTTGTCTTAATGACCAAGCTTCATCCAATCTTAAAGAACTTCTTACTCCTCTGTAATCTACCAAATTTTTAAGATCTTCTGACAGCTTTTCTATCTGTCCCTCATTCCTGTTTAAAAATTAAGGGAGTTTTTTCTGTTGTCGGCCCCCGTCTGTGGAACCAACTGCCTCTGGACATCTGCCTTGCACCTTCTATTACCATTTTTGAATCAAAGTTAAAAAATCTATCTCTACCCCTTAGCATTTTAAACTCATTCTAATTTTATTTTATTTTCTGTTTTGTATGGTTTTATTCTATCTTTATTTAACTTTCCTTCACTTGTTCAGCACTTTGGATAGCTTTTCTATGTTTAAATGTGCCATATAAATAAAATTTACTTACTTATGCTGTGATTTCACAACTGGTATCGGTAACTGTAAAATGTATATAGCATATAAAACTTTGGCACCATAACTTTATTTTGCAGCAAAAATAACTAGATTGTGAAACATTTTTACCATGATATAAAATTACTCATTTCGTTACACAAGATTTATGGTCATGTCCAGGGCTGTCGCTAGTGGGGTGAAAGGTGGTGACGATTATAGGGGCCCACGGTTGTGGGGAGGCCCCCGGCGACAGCCCGAGACCAGCTTGAAATACGCTCAGGACAGTTGATGAGCTACTGTTGTGCATTGTCATGAAAGCTTATCATTTGCATGTGTTTTTAAGCCTTGCCAATTAAAACATTCAAGAGATTTTAAAGCATTCAAACACAAATAGATGCAAAAGAACTCAACTGAGTACTAGCGCACTGCGCACAGAGAGCCAGACGGGCGAACACCAAATTGAGTTCTCCTTTGCATCTTCTTGCAATTGAACGAACAAATACACCTCATCAATTTAAACATTCAAGCACAAAAAGACGCAAAAGAGCTTAATTCAGCACCTGCGATTGGTGTTCTGTGCGCACACAGAGAGCTGCATCTCACATTCCTTGAACACCGAATTGAGTTTTGCCTCTTCTTGCGCTTGAATTGACAAATAGCCTACATACAAAATTATGTTGAAATACCTGTCTTGGCAAGTATCTTCAAAAAACTGTTAGTTATATCTTAAGTGAACGTAAACAGTTAAGAGAGAAATCGGATGTGCATCATTATATTGGATGCAATATCTCTTAAAGTGGCCGCGCCTAATTTACCAGCTGCTGTCGCTGTCCTTAATGTTAATCCAAGAAAATAAAAGAGAAAAAAAATCACTCACTGCTCTTGACTGAATCCCTTTGTAGTTTTAACTAGAATTAATCTATATTTAATTTATACAGTGAGGACTATGCAATGACATTTTACATTTCATTATTTTGTTTCTGTACTTTAACATCTTGAAAAAACAAACATTGTTTAATTTGTATCTTTGTTCTATTTATTTATCTGTGCTATTTACACGATTTCAAACAGGGACCACGGGTACAACCTGCACCAGGAAGACCTCAATGCTTCTTTTTGTTGACGAATACGTCGCACGTTTCGCATTGTCACATGCCTTGTAAAAATTCATAAAAATGTGACTGAGCAAGGGACGACTGCATCAGCGCAGATTTTCCACGCGCTTTGGACTTTGAACCCTGGTTAACAAGCAGATCTGCTGCGAGTTCGTGCAGCGCTGTCAGAATACATGCAATGCGCGCGTGTATTAGAAAACATAACGTTCTGCAGTTTATTTACTAATTGTTTAAGGCCATTTCGCGATTTCAATCATCAGTAACCAGCAACAATCACCCCTTCCTCTTCTCATTGAAGACATGCGCTGCGGGTGAATTCGGGTAATCTGGGACATTTTTTGCAGTTTTGACTTCTGCGATTTATTTCGATATCTATCTAACACATTAGATCAACACATTAGACTTTTCTGAAATCCCTAAGATGTTTTCTAACCACACCAGAAGAAAGAATGTTGATATTATACCCAGAGGAGACATGCCACACCTATTAGTGTTTTTTGTGCCAAAAAAAAAAATCTGCCTGAATTTGATAATCTGGGACAGGTCACTTTGTAATCTGGGACATATGTATTAGGCCTAAAAAAGCCTATATTCACCATACTTTATGCATGCCAAACACAATATCACCAATTTTTAAAAAGCTTTATGAAAAAAATTACAAGTACAGAAATCTCAATAAGGAAATGTATATTTCAATATCAGGAGAAATAATTTCTTTGCGCCGGACCGCGAATTTAACCACCCGTAACTCCCAAACCCCGGGGGCTATCGACGCGGGGGTGGTCTCATTCGAAAGCGGGCCTCTAGACGTACACTCGATTCGCGTTCGAGAGGGTCCCTCGAGCTGAAGGGATCCCCCGAATTTGGGGCGGATTCGCCGCGCCGTTACGGAGGTATGGCCGTTCAAAGTTTCAATGGTTTTCCATAGACTAAGCTTTAAAGCGTTTCATCCAGGTCGCCAGTAGCAAACAATGGAGCGCGCTCTGCTGGGCAAACTAAGTAATTACACCATTTCTGGTGATTACACGCGTTATATGTTCTGTAAAAAAAAATTTCATATCGGCGGCATATTCGCCGATACTGATATATCGGCGACAGGCTCATATCGGCCGATAATATCGGCAAACCGATATATCGGTCGGGCTCTAATTTTCAATGCTGGAAATCCATTAATCCTTTGTTGAAACTTCCAAGACGTCGCGGAGAGCGCAGGTCACGGTCGCTTAGCAATGGCAGACCCCACGAAAGTGCAAGCTCCCGAGCGCTTTGGAAAGAAGAAGAAAGCGGCACGGCTGGCGTTTTAAGCGCGACATGTGAGCGGCCCCAAAGTCTGTCTACACTGGACACGACAAAGTGACCGTTGCATATCATTTGAATTTTGTGTCAGTAATTCATAAATAGAACGCGGCATCAGTTTACTGTCTGGATTTGTAGTGCCGCGCCACATCCAGTGATGTCAGTCACACAGCATCACTGATTATAATGGGTTCTATTGTATTTTGTCGTGTCGCGCCACTCACGTCCGGTGTAGACACAGTGAGAGCCACGCAGATGCACGTAAACATTGATTTCTGCAGCAAGAGCTGGCGCTCTCTATCCAGAGTTCGTGGCAGCTGCCACGGTCTTTCTCGCCATTTTTGCTGTTTTCTCGCTACAGTGTTAATTTCGTCAACGAAGACGAGGACGAAAAGTATTCGTTAACGAACATTTTTTCTGTGATTAAGACTAGACGTTGACGAGCTAAAACTAATATCTGATGATAAAAACTATGACGAAATTTATGCCACGTCTTCTTTAACAAGACGAGGCGGGACTATAATGTTATTTGAGGACTACCGGACATTCAAAATACATCCTATAGGCTACTGTCTTGTCCTTCAAAATGTGCGTCCCTGTCATTGGATTGCAATCGGATAAGGGGCATTTGCATCTAGTCTCAGTATGGCAGCCGCAGTGGATGGAGCCGAACCGTGCCGTGCCGTACTGAGCCGTGCCGAGCCGAGTCGTACCACGCAGTGGAAAAGCGCCATAAGACTAAATCAAAAATGCCTGTCAAAATTAACACTGGCTCGCTAAAACTACACTGTTCTCAGTGGTGTGCAGTGGTGTTTTATTTAAATGATGATGCAAAGTTCCCACAATTGTATTATTATTATTATTATGCATTTTTATGTATCAGCTGCCAGAGTTCGTGCCAGGAGTCACGATCGTTTGTCGCCATTTCTGCTGTAAACTACACTTTTTTAAAAATAAAAGATTGGATGATACATATTATATACCAGCAAGCAGATGCGATCAGAATATGAACCCAATAAGCTTAATTGCATAAGCATTTTCCCATAAAGAGCATACACACACATAAGGAGTGCCAGCTGCTGCTAGCCAATACTGTATATACGCACACACGCGCGGCGCACACACAAACATTTATTTATTTATTTAATGTAACACTTTAGTTATTAACTAGTTGCTTGCATATTACTATATTAGCTGTTTATTAGTACTCATAAAGCACATACTAATGCCTTATTATACGTGACCATATTCTACATCTTACCCTATACCCCCCCACCCCCACACACACACACTTTTAATAACACGCAAATTCATCCCCCGCACTTTTTTCGGCCAAGTGTGTTATAGAGGTTTTAAAGGGCCGGTGTGAAAGAATATAGATTTAAATTCAAAGAGACAAGATAGTGTGTGCATGACCTAATGTTTTATTAGTACCCAGAATGAGGTGAGATGAACATCACAAAGCGCTCAACACTCTCATTCAGTGTGTGTTTCATTCATACTCGAAGCCGGAGGGCGCTCTCACGCAGAAAGTGCAAGATGGACTCATATAGAAGTAATAACTTACAACCTACCAGGAAATCCTTAATATGGACAAAAGCATCCAGCTATCACTGTATGATATGAATAAAAGGAAGAAACCTTTGGAAACGTGAAGACATTAAACACATGATTGCGACAATATATGGTTTATTTGTGCTTTTTTAAATCATCTTCAGGTAATAAGTATATGAACAATTCAGTGCTATTATTTTTAAATAAGTGTTATGGTGGACAGAGGATTAACCAACAGGCTGTGTAACACTGAAGGGCCAAATGAAAATGCCATAGCTGCGCAACTGGTGCTTAAAGGAAAGATCATGGATTTGTTAAAATACAAAAGGGTGCTTATTGGTCATGTCAATATAACTACACACACACACACACACACATGTTGTGTTTCCATGTTTTATGGGGACATTCCATAGGCGTAATGGTTTTTATACTGTACAAACTGTATTTTCTATCGCCCTACACCATCCCTACACCTAAACCTACCCATACACCTAAACCTACCCGTCACAGGAAACTTTATGCATTTTTAGATTTTAAAAAAACGTCATTCTTTATGATTTATAAGCTTGTTTCCTCATGGGGACCTATCCTTGTGGGGACATTTGGTCCCCATCATGTGATAAATACCAGGTACACACACACACACACACGACTGCCATGATTTTGCCAAGTAAGACCTGTTCCTGAATCAGCATATTTCATTGATCCTGTCTGAAAACATAGTCCCTCTGGCCCAAAACCTAATTTAACCCTAAAATCACAGGGAAATGAGGGGTAGTGAACAGTGAATAGCACAGATGCACCTAACCCTAGCATAATGTGAAATCACCATTTGAACAATTAATTAAATGTAACAGCCTACAAATAAAAATAAATAGATTAATTACATTTCTGTCCCTCTCACTTCTGAAATGATGGCTACTCCCCTATATATATACAGTGCGTATATACTGTCTATACAGATAAGCACTCCTTATGTGTATGTTCTTTATGGGAAAATGCTTATGCAATTTAGCTTATTGGGTTCATATTCTGGTCGCATCTGCTTGCTGGTATATAACATCAAATATTTTACTTTAAAAAACTGTAGTTTACAGCAGAAATGGTGACAAACGATCGTGACTCCTGGCACGAACTCTGACAGCTGATACATACAAATGTATAATAATAATAATAATAATAATAATAATAATAATAATAACAATAATAATAAATAACACACCTGTGGGAACTTTGCCTTGTTATTTTAAAACACCACCGCACGCCACTGAGAACTGTGTAGTTTTAGACTGCGAACTCTGGCAGCTGCCTGTAACTCCTGGCAAGAACTCTGGCAGCTGATACATAAAAATGCATAATAATAATACAATTGTGGGAACTTTGCATCATAATTTAAATAAAACACCACCGCACGCCACTGAGAACAGTGTAGTTTTAGCGAGCAAACAGCAAAAACGGCGAGAAAGACCGTGGCAGCTCCCACGAACTCTGGCACCTGCCAGAAACGACTAGTGGCAGCTGCCAGAGGAAATCAGTAGCATCTGGGGATGCCACCGGAAGTGGCGCTGCGACCTGCCGCTGCCAGGATTTGCGCTTGCTCTCTCTCGATTTCTGTTCACTTCTTAGGGTTAGGGTTAGGGTTAGGCTGAAATACTGTGCTCTGCAAGTATCCTTGTAAACACAGATGCTTATGGCTTAGGTGAAGGGAAACAATAGAGAAAGAAAATGGATGTTTAACAGTATATCGGTTCACAGCAGTTTAATGTTCCTGTAGCTTTCTCTGTCATGAACGGTAATCAAACAACAAAACACAAAGAAAAAATTCCTTTTGTAGCTTTAACACAGATTTGTTATATTTAATTTATAGTGAAAACTATGCAGTTATTTTAGATTTGATTATTCAATATCTGTACCTGAATACTTATCTGAAAAATATAAAGCACTGCTTATTTCATTTGTATCTTTGTTCTGTTATTTATCTATGCTTGTAATTTGTTTATTTCCTATGCTGATTTACTCGCCTTCAAAATCACCCCAATCATTGATTATTTTTTTTCCAAATAGAGCTATTGAAGTCATTTGATTTTTTTTTCATATCGCAATATATATTGCAGAAAAAAAAATATCGCAATGTGAGTTTTTTCCAATATCGTGCAGCCCTACTCACCATGATAACTTCTCCAGCACATCTGTGACGTGTTCACATTCAGGGCTGAGGAACGGGCTGGCCTCAGCACAACACATTATAGCAACTGTGTACATCTCCAAAAGAGGGAGCGGATCTTCATCTGGTCTCCACTGACATCCATGATGCATCAAAACCTGCATGAAAGAAAAATAATTATAAAAAATAAAGAGATAGAGACAAATGAATGGTCCAGCCCAAAGCCAATACTAACAAAGGGTAACAGTAGTAAGACTAATAATGAAACATGGTACATGCTAGATCTGACAAAACAAGTGATTTATACGATATGCAATATTCAAAATATTGAAATCAAATATCGATAGGATCCTAGCATGATTTATTGAATCTGCTGGTCAAAGAATTTTGTGACAAACTGATAAATAATGAATTGAGAACAGCAGTTTTCTTCAATAAAAAAAGATGAAAATTTTTAAGTTACATATGCTGGGTTTATATATATAACGGTTACAGGATTTTATATATATATA
>NW_015623456.1:117894-118793 GCF_001515625.1 Sinocyclocheilus rhinocerous | reverse complement strand
GTGTGTGTGTGTGCGTGTGTGTGCGTGTGTGTGTGTGTGTGTGTGTGTGTGTGGTTATAGGATTTTATAGGATTCTATATAACATACAGAATTTATTTATTTATTTTTGAGTAAAAGTACAGGCTGCTGTTGCTACAATAAGCTAATGTGTTAGCCATCAGGAGCTATGACCATACCATACAAATAAACAGCATGACTGTAAGATTTAATGACTTTAAAACACAAGCATGCTCCATCTCTCCAGCACACAGCTTTTTGTGTTTTACCCATCACATTTATGAATGACTGTATTAGTATTGTTAGCTTTGTTATCGTTGGTGCAGCGATGCAAACATGCAGCATCGTCCATGAACAAAGACTGACAGATTAAAACGCATGAATAAAGTCGTACTTGACAGAAATCCTGACAAAAACTATTGGAGGCATCTAGCGTCGACTCGGAGCTCCTTTTTAATTCAGAGATGAGATCCTGAAATTTGTGTCCGAGGGCCACAACCTCAGTCGCGTTGCCCTCCTCCTCCGCCATCTTCGCTGCATTCACACCAGCCCAAATATCTCAAACTACTACGGCCAAGGCCTGATCCAAATATTCATGACCCGTGCATTCGCTATTAGAGGGTTACCAATCAACGTCAGCACAACCTAATTAATATTCAAAAGAAAATCTGCATCACAGCAACTTTACCAAGCGATGTCTACAAGACATATTTAATATTTATGCCTGTGAAGCAGTCGCCATAGTAACTGCTATGAAGTACATCAAAGCAACGAAATTATTATTGATCACCCAATCTTTCGTCATAATAGCAGGGCTTAATTTGTGCCGAAACAAGCTGGATCCTGATCCGGCTACTCCGAATTTGTCCGAAATCTGATCCGGCACCTCATTTGACAGATCC
>NW_015623456.1:115607-117719 GCF_001515625.1 Sinocyclocheilus rhinocerous | reverse complement strand
GCCTTTTTCTGTTCTAAAGAAGGGGGTGTCCCAATACATTTGTCCATATGTATGTACAAGTCATTGGTGCTTGGTGATGAGTTTTTGGCTCAAGGTCTGCATTTAAAGTCACACCAGAGGTGTTCAGTTGGGATTAGGATTGCTATTGCCTAGCATATACATTTGAAACAACAAACTTGAACGCGCAAAGAGATGCGACGTGGCTGCTCTCACAAACCCGAATGCACGGATCCAATACTGATATGCGTTTTCTTTCTCAGATGTTTACATTTAGTTAAGACAAACCCGACTGTGCTTACGAGGATAATCGCCAGAACGGCCATTTTGACGTCATTTTTTTGTGTGTATTTGGTCGCGTAAGCGCAACAAGCTGCGAAAAATAACTCAATTTGGTACTGGCGAGGCGGCGCGATATGCGCGCTATGTGACTGTGAGCGCATAGGAAACCCCCTTTGGAGCACGCAAGTATCGAATGGCTTAAACTTAAAAAGATGTGCAAATGATACAGTTTTGTAACGATGCAACAATGACTCGAGTCGATTAGGCAAGTGACAATTCTGTCAACTGCCCCGAAACCCGAGCAAAAGTCTTATATCGCAGCGTGCAGTAAGTAGTGCAGACGAGATGCGCTGTTGTGAAGCCGCTTTGAGAGTGAGAGAAGACACGGTACAGCTGAATCACTCACGCTGTTTTCAAATGACTGATTTAATCTGATAGTAGGTGTGGATTTATTTACTCATCTAACGTACATGCTCTATTGAATATGTTTGCAGAAATTTCCCTCATTATAAACTCGAAAGCAGATTAAACATAATTCTATTATACGGACTGCGCACCGCCTCTGGAGCGCGCGAGTACCGAATGGCTTAAAAAGACGTGCAAATAAATAATACAATTTTGTGACGATGCAACAATGACCCGATTAGGCAAGTGATAATTCTGTCGACTGTCCCGAAACCCGAGCAAAAGTCTTGTATCGCAGCGTGCAGTAGTGCAGAGGAGATGCGCTGTTGTGAAGCCGCTTTGAGAGTGAGAGAAGACGCGGTACAGCTGAATCACTCACGCTGTTTTCAAATGACTGATTTAATCTGATAGTAGGTGTGGATTTATTTACTCATCTAACCTACATGCTCTATTGAATATGTTTGCAGGAATTTCCCTCATTATAAACTCGAAAGCAGATTAAACATAATTCTATTATACAGAGATTTAAGGAAAAAAATCCATGACTTTTCCAAAACGTTTCCAGGCCTGGAAATGACTGTTTTAAAATGTCATGACTTTTCAATTTTGTTCATGACCGTAAGAAGATGCACACTGTTAATCACGTACGCTGGTCCTCCATTGCGCGAATGCTCCGTTCCCTTTCCCTCCTCTAATTATGCCGGATCCGTCACCCCACTTTGTTCCGGGACCTCGCAATTTACAAATTGAGCACTGCATAATAGTATTCGAAATATCGCTTCGCGCACTGTCTTGTCTTGTGTTTGTTTCTTGTGTCTATGTTGTCTTGTCAGCACATGGCCTAGTTGATTGTTTTTCTCAGCCATGTGCTTCTTTAGCCCCTCCTCCTGGTTTTCTCATTACCACACCCTCGTGTTAGCCCTCATTGAGTCCTTGTTAGTGTAATTGCTCTCACCTGTTCCTCGTGTGTTTTCCTCCCTATTTATAGTGCCCCTTGCCCTATTGTCTTTGCTGGTTCGTGGTCATTCTTTTCCTCACTGTGTTTGTCTCTGTCTGTGGATGTGGTTGATTATGTGTTCGATCTTGTGCTCTAGTCTTGCCTCTTGTAATTCTATGTTCTTGTCTTGCTCCTTGTTTTTGGATGTGGTCTGTTTTTGTCTTTTTGCTTTTGAGTACTCATTTAGTTCTCTTAGTCCTGATCTTTTGTTTTCATTTTTTGGTTGATGTTTTAGTTATTTGTGTTGGTTAATTTAATAATAATTTTTAGCTTTTTTTTATTAGTCCTTTGTTTATTCTCTTGCCTGTCTTGGAGTAATTTGTGTTACAAAATAGTGTACAAAACATAGCTCCACAGGATGGAGCTATGTTTTGTCTTGTTGTGGTGTTAGAGTTCCTGTCCTGACCTGTTCCTGTCCACTGGTTCCCTTG
>NW_015623456.1:113579-115240 GCF_001515625.1 Sinocyclocheilus rhinocerous | reverse complement strand
GACATCAGAGCCACTGAGGACGCAGTGCATTAGTTTTGTTTTTAATGGTAATGCGCCACCGAATACACCTAAATAATCTATGTCTGCACAAATAATTTTACTCCAGACTGCTTTCTGAATGAGGGACGGGACAATTCAAGGCAGGTTTTGTTAAAATTCAAGGATGGATCATTTCCCATTGTTCATGATCCAGCAGCAGATTTCATACTTACTTTAAAATCATTCTGAGGTTAAATACATATTTAAAATCATAAGAAATAGTTTAATGGCTATGATACTGTTTTTGAAATCAAATCATAGCTATGACAGGAAAAACTGGAATCTAACAATGCCTTAGAAAAAAATGTTAATCTTAAAATGAAGCATATACATAAACCCTATCGAATAAGCATGTTATAAACTTCTGAAACATTGGTGTTTCATATTTTAGAGCAGTCACTGCAATTTATGTAAGAACTCAATTAAATCTGTATGTGGGAGTGTGTGGAAAAAAATCAGATGTAAACCCCCTTTGTAATTCTTAACATTTTCATAAGTAACTGTAATTTAATTACACATTTTTTCTTAACTGTAACTGATTACAATTACTGTTTTGTAATTACATTTCGTAATTCCGTTACATGTAACTAGTTACTCCCCAACACTGACTATGATGCAGTGATGTTTTCAGACTGTGAAAAAGCAGTGCAGTTAATTGTATTCAGTGTACTTCAGTCTTAAATGTATATTAAAACTGTATTTGCAGATAATAGAATATTAATTAAATGGCCACTTAAATGCACTTCAAGAGAGAGTACTCTTTTATCACTGTTTCTTAACACACTCAAGTACACTTTAAAAGTACACTGTGCAGTAACGTCAAATTACAAGTTTTAATTGGTGTATTTTAAAAAATTGTTTTAATAATCTTTTGTTGAGCTTTAAAAAAGTACACTTATTTTGATGTGCTGACTAACATACTAAAGTTATAATTTAACCATAGTGTGTTGTTCAATTTTACATTTAAAATGAATACATATTCACTAAACTGCAATTTCGCCATTAAAAATTTATAATTGCAAATACATGACACTCAAGTTTCGATACAAATTACTTTAAATATATATTTTAGTTTACTATAAGTGCCTATTACATTTGGCAGTACACTTTAACCATATTTCACTTTAACCATATTTCAAAGACAATATAAGTAATTATGAAATTACATGTAAAGATGTACTTAAGTGGGTTGAAAAAAACACTTTTAAGTTAATCTAATTGCATTTAATATAAATTTAAATTAGAATACATCTTCAACACGTTCTTAGAATTAGAATGTCTGATCAAATTATTATACCCGATCAGATCTAACATAAATAACACAAAATTCGCTGTTGTTGGCACACTTTTTAGACAAAAAAAATGCCTTCACAAAAAAAGAAGACCGCTAAAGATCCGCTGATTCCGCTAATCCGCTCCGTGTTTTCCCGCCCGCTCCGCAGTATCACTCACAATCGGTGTGCCGATTCTGGAGTGCAGACCACAGTTTCCGAAGGTCGTTCATTAACATGTAGATGCATTACAATCCACATTACAGTCAGTGGATGATTCGTTGAATTAAAAATTTTTTTTTTTTTTTTTTGTATTTCTGTCGGTAAAGTGATTAAAAGTGATTACAACAA
>NW_015623456.1:102374-111038 GCF_001515625.1 Sinocyclocheilus rhinocerous | reverse complement strand
AACAGTTTTTAAAGTAAATGGGTGCCTTCCATCCCCCCATGTGTTTCTCCTTTTCACAGTCTGGCAGAAATGATTGGTGGGTCCAAAATACATGGTCACATGACAGTAAAAGTGTACAGTTGCCAAGAAACAGGGGGTGGGTAAACTTACCCACTGGCTCAACTTACCCCACTCTCCCCTACTTCCATTGAAGATGAGGCAGAAGCAGGCTCAGAGAGTGAGGGAGAGCCCATTCTTATCAAAACATCTACAATAAAGTCTGAAATTACTACAGAGTGTGCTGTCTTCTCTTTTAATTGTATATTTGTAACAACTGGATCATTTGTATTAACAAGCACCCACCCCCCTAGTGCCCCTTTTTTGGTTTGGGCCACTGCCCGTCAAAATGTCTGTGCACGGCCCTACACACACACACACACACACAATCGGTTCCGTCATATAAAAGAAACGATTTAAAAGAAAAAACCTTGAGAAAATATTGTTTTTGCTAAGTGTATTCGTCTTATTAGATTCAAGTGGCTTTGTTGGCATGGTAAAAAAGGCTTTACATTGGTAACATTAAATTACAGAGGTACACATATACACACATTTACAGTTTTGATAAGAATAATGAAAAGGAAAATGTACACAATGGTTTGGTTTCTTATTTAAATGTGTTGATGTTATTGTGTGTTTGGTGATCCTGTTGCACTGGTTAATCTTTTATCATTACAGGACATCACAAACCAGGTTTGCATTTGCTGAGTTTCTCTCAGCATGTGTGGGAGTTTGTTACAGTATGGCATCAGGCTGAAGTCTTTTTCATGGGTTTTGATTAAAATGTTCTTCACACTGAGGGAAACAAAAGGTTCTTATAAGTATTTACTGAAAATTCTTCTTCCAAAATGGTTCTTCTATGGCTTCAATGAAAACCCACTTTTAAACTTTTATTTGTGTGTAGGAATTTCAGTCACCCTCGATCCATGCAAAGGATAAAGCAGGTATAACAATGGAGAAAAAAAGAAACACAAAAGCTATGTCACAAGCAATCATATTTTTTATTTAAGTTATGGATTTGATCTTACAACAGCAAGATGACAAAATAAGTGAGCAATTACCAATAAAAGAGGGCTTAAACTAACATCAAGCAGAGTGCAGTGATGATGTTTTCTTTGATTTTTATTAATGATAAAATATCACATTCTGTGCTCTTTAGATGTTGGTTACAATAATGATGGCAACCTTTTGGAAAAGAAGTGGTGGAAAAACCACCCAGCTTTGACAATTATAGAAGAAAAGTGCATGGTAGAAAAGTAAATATGCACAACAAACAAAATTCTTATAATTGGCATAAAATGACAGGTAGACGGGAATATAACTAGTTTTAGGCAAACACAAGCAAATCTTGAATGTCACAATATTTTTTAAGACTTATGATAGTAACAGGTGCTGCAGTGGCAGTCTGTGTGGTTCACTAGTTTGACATCATTGACAAGCACCTACAAACAAATACAAAAACAATTTCGTTAGGCCTATATACATTTGAGTAAAATAATAATATAATGAAAAACAATATTATAGCAATAGCAGTGCACATTTTACCCGTTTAACTTCTTTGGCTACACAGCATGTAGCTTCTGATGTGATATTTTTTGGAACAAGCATGGTTTTCTTAGACCTCAGGGGCGTGGGGTAAGCCCTAGAAAAACAGCATCCCATACACTGATAGACAGGAGCTCCAGGTTTTGAGAAAATGTTGTTCTCTTTGAGTTTGCACTCCTCACATCCAACTTGTATAAAATAAAAAATAATAGTAAAGGAAAAGATCCCATATGAAGTATTAAAATGTAGTAATTGGTTATTAACTTACAGTTATTCATATCATTTCTTGGATACAGTTGTCCAAGATGAATAAGCATTAAAAAAAATAATATACTTGCTCCAGCATATCTTGTCCAAAACATGGTGGCTATAATAGAAGCGAAAAAGGAAAAAAAAAAAACTAAAATAGAACATACTTTACAGAACTGGACTCATATTTTCAAAATACATCAAATACATACACGGATCATTCTTCTCAGAATTTGCTACATTTGTACATTTTAAATGTATTCTTTAAGCTCACAAATATTTCATTTGAAAAATTACCTTTGTTCTTGACTTCCTGCAAGATGTGATTAATCTCTCTTCTCAGAAACAGGCATAGCTTTTATACCTTGCTTACGTCTGCCCCGTTTGTGTGTGTGTGTGTGTGTGCGCGTGACCGAGTGTGTGACCGTTCCCTTGCTGACCTTGTAATCCATTAGGTAAATGAAGAAAAGAACTGAATATGTACTGTAGTTTCAATTAACAGTATTTTATCTTTGAGATCTCTGACTTGTATCGTTTACATTGTTGATTGAAAAAACACATCTTGTACAGAACACATTTGTTTGTTTGCTGTTGTTGTTTTTTTTAATTCAAACATTCAGATTGTTACATGATTTACTAACACATAAATTAAACTGTAATTAATGCCGTCCTTAATCTCTTCTATAATCACACCGTATCAAGTGTCAAGGTTGAATGTTTGCTTTGCCTTCACTATCTCTCAATCTTTCCATCTGCAGCAAATCCAAAAGACCTTGGTTTGGATTGTGCCGTTTCATGCCTGATGCAAAGGTAATGAGATATTTTCAATGCCAGATGGAGAGGAGTATGTCACATAAATAACAAACTGAGACTGTAGGAAATGACAATGGCAACATGCAGACATATTCTCAAAAATGCTATTTTATGCTACCGTATTTTCAACACTGCAGTTTATTTGAAGCCTTTGGTCTAGATTTTGTATAACTTTGTCAATTTATTGTTCTGCTTCCTTTTACATTCTCCAATTAAAAGAGGCAGTGTACAAAGTCCTTTTTTAAGACCAAGTAAAGAAACTTTATAGAATAAATTGAAGTGAACACAATACATCAACATTTTGCCTAGGGAGCATGATGAAAAACAACTTTCAACAAATCGCCATTGCTTTTTAAATCGTTTTACAAAAAAGATGGTTTCTTTGCTCCTAACCACTAACTTCTGTACTTTCTGATCAGACCCATAAGCTATTAAACTTTATGACACTGCCATTTCACTTGAGCTATGGAATGAAATACATGCAGTTTAAAAGAAAAACTATTTTAATCTTTCAAAATTTGATGTTTAATTCCATCATTCCTTTATAATTATTTGAAAAATGCAAAAAATTGTTTCTAAGTAAATCCTACATCATTTTTTTTCAGGTGGCAAACCATTTACTAAACATGAACAAAACTGATAAAACGAGCACTGCAAATGCATTTTGCGAGTATGCAAGTATTCTTATACAAATATGAAATTGAAACAGCAGTTCTTACAAACTATTTGTTGTCATTAATAATGGAAGTGACCACAAACTACAGTCAAAATCAACAAACTCACTCAATTAGTTTTTTTCTTTTGAAGACATTTAGGCTGGAACAAATATTTCCCCAATCTAACTACTTCTCTAAACGGCAAGATTCAGAAAAGGTGCATCTGCACGTTCATCAGGTTCTTCTAATCTACAGGTTACTGATAGACAAATCAGCACATACAGCCACTAAGCCACAGAGATATTACGCCTTCTCTTCATTTAAAAATGAAACGCAAGAAAACAATCCCTCATGCAATTTAATTCCATGACTTAAAACTTTCTGCTCCAATTTAATACCTTTTAAGGTCAGAATTTACAAAAGGGTGAATTAAGACCTGCAACAACCCTGAAACATGAGAAATGTGACATTTGTTTTGTGTGACTGCCATGATCATGATTGAGAACCAGTCCCATTCTTCGCACTTCTTGACATCGCTTAACACCACATGCTCAGTTCTTACAAGTATTTATAACAATGCTCAATATATATATATATATATAGCTAGCTGAACATTGTCAGAATACAGTAGCCCATTTTAAAATTAATTGCATTCAAATCATCCTGTGTAGGCCTGCACAATGTAAATATGGTTTTAGCCACATGAAGCTAACAATAATTAACAATAATAATTGACAAACAACAATAATTTGAAATAAACAAGGATACTGATAACTCGTCTATCAATGGTGATTTTTATTTACGACAGCCTCCAAGCAGATGGAATCCAACCAGATGTGTAAACAACTGACAGAGATGTCATTAAGATAAAGACAAAAGAATGTGGTCAGCAAATAAATCCTAAGATCCTAAACGGACATATAAGAGTACCAGGGAGTGGCTTCACGGGAAATGTTCATTATTTTTTAACACTGCATTGTTGAGCTGTTAACATACTGTAATAGTTAAAGGCTACTTGGCCAATTTAATGTGTTTGATTAAATCAATATTATTGTTGGGAGACACCAAATAATTTAAATCAATAACACATTAATATCAATAAGAGGAGATCCTAGATCACTGAAGTTCCCAACAATAGCCACTAGATTTGGACTCGTTTCCATTGGTTGCAGATAATTTTCTTCCTATTTCCCCCTCCTTTTAATTTCCTCTAATGTACTCTGAGCTGCTGGGAATCTGGGCTGCCAAAAACTTTATTGTACTGAGTTCTGAACAATATTCACAAGGGAAATCATTTAAAGGTAGAAGGTGGGGGATTTCCACCAAACAAATTCTTATAACAAAAAAAACAAAAAAACACAAACATCTGTGTTCTACAACCGTGGTGCACCATAATCGTCTGGCATTCTCTCAATGTTATACCTGTAAAAAACATTATAAGTTTTATTAATTTACATAGGTGACAAGATCATTTTCTTCTGTTACAATAAATACAAAAATATACATAATATAAATTCATATAGAAATACACACACATACATATACAAGTCTAAATTGAGCCATTCAGTAAAGCTACACCACACTTGATTACGGTTACTCAGTCAGAAAATCTTTATAGAATCTCCTGTAATGACAATAGGTGTGTTTGACTTGATTCGGCGCTGCACAGACCGATCGGTGTGACTTGAAGCAATGCACGCCAGTTAGAAATTTTGTCCGACATGAAACGGTGGTGATGCTATGTCACTGAAACATATGCCATCAAAGTCCAGTGAGAGTGATTTGAGACCAGTTGGCTGGCTCAATCTGTGCAGCTTCTCCAGAGTGGTTGGACGCTCTGATAACAATACAGCTGTTATACCATTGGCCAGACTCATCATTACAACGATCATATTTCATGTCATTCTGACACCTTCATTTCCGGTAATGCTCACAAATCTGTGTTTTTATAATAGTACTAATTAATTTCATGTATCCCTATTGTAAAAATATAATTAAAATAATTTGGCATTTTGATGTTATTTTAATAGTATTGGCCTATGTTATTTTATTCATCTTTATATAGGTGCCGTATTAAGCAGTGCTTATATTTTTCAACGAATAGTATTTGCTGCTACATGAAAACATCCAAAACGTCTGTGTATTTTACAAATATTGCACCTAATCCATTTAATCTGTGAAAAAGTACGCAAACACTGCCCACTATTCGGAGTTGGGCAAATATTGCTGTGATGTTGCTAGATAGGCTGGAAAGTTGACATTACTGCTATGCATATCTGAATTTTATTTCTTTTATTTTTCTTCCTCTCCTTTGGTACAAGTGGACAGCTTCATGGCATCTTGTTGTTCATAGTTCTCTGGAACTGTGAATTGTGATATATGTTTCTGATGTGAAACTAAATCTGAATAAAAATGTTGATCATAAAAATTTTTTTTTTTTTTTAAAGTACGCAAACACTGGCAGAGCATCACTACAGGAAGCGGAAAGTGTCCGACTTCATGTCTCCATTTTCAACTCCTCTCCTGACTGCAAGCAGCAAGTCTCACCAAACGTTAAAATCCAGCTACAGCCGGAGTCAAACACACCTAAAAACTAGGGATGCACCGATACCACCATTTTCCAGTACTCGCCCGAGAGTACGAGTACAGGAGACCAGTATCGGGCCCGATACCGATACCGTGCATCCCTACTAAAAACTCTTCAAAATGGTGTTCCTTCAAGAGCAGGATTGGACATACCTGGACACACATTTACCAGTAGGCTTTATTCAATTTCTGACGTTTGCACATAACCTAGGCTTTTTCACTTGTACTCACTAGAGCCCCTCCTCAGTAACATTAAGGCGAGACTTAGCGAATTGAGCTTGAGTACCTGTGATTGGAAATGTACATGATGGGAACTCCTGGGATCTTCCGAATCCTCCTTTTTAGGTCCCTGTCCACTGTGTGATTAAATCACCAAAAATGACCTTGAATATTCTGGAAACAGGGTTTCTCTCTCTCACTCAATTTCTGGGATTTTGTATAGAATTTGTGGGTGTCAGGGAGCCGCTATCAATATGCGGGACACTCCAGGAGAGGTGGGATGTCTGCCATTCACAAATCAGAGCAAAAATGATTACAGATTGCTTCTTTTTACCTCATTTGTAAGTTGCTTTGGATAAAAGCGTCTGCTAAATGATTAAATGTAAATGTAATATAAATGTTGTTGAAACTGTGATGTCATCAAATTGTACAAACTGTTCAAAAATTTACAGTAAATGACATAGCTGTCCACAATGTAGTTAATCTTATGACCAACTGCAGTGGCACACACTGCAACAACGGTGAACTTTTCCTGCAAAGTTACTACTACTTAAGCCAGCAAATGCTGCAGCTGATTTGCCAGCATTTCAAAAACTGGTCCTGTTCACACACGATCTCTAAACAGAAAAATGCCTTTTGATTACAACATTGTGACAAGTCTAAGGATGACATGCTAAGGGCAAACAAAGCTAGTTATTTTTTCTATGATCAGAGAGTACTAGAACAGAACAGATTTCTGCAAGATATTTATCATGCATATGCATTTATTTGTGCATTAAATTATATCCTTTATATGTGTATTTGTGTAATGTACATTGAGCTTACATACCATATTTATTTGTTCATTTTGTTCTGTGAAAGAGTGAACTGTAGTGTGCATTTGTGGAAACCATTGATGCTTTCAACTCAGTGAGCGCAAAATTAAACTGACTATCTCAGAAGTCTTTGTTGTGCTGTCTGTCTCGCCTCTTCCCCCTCCACTTCACAGCTTACCACATCCACTTAGTATTTTTAAAAACTGCGGTGGGAACTAATCAGTGCTGAAACACAGGATTTCATGAACCTTTAAAAGCTAAGTGATGTATACTTTTCAACAAGATGACCTGTGCAAACAGTAATTATTTTGTCTTCTGGGAGGACAGGACAGGATAATCCTTTTCCACCGACTACATCTAATATTTTATGAACAAAGCAGAATGAAAGTTGATTTCCAGTGTTCTAGTCGAGAAAGGCATGTTTGTTGTTCCTGGTGCTGGTCTGCTGTACTACGTACATTACACATTGCACTGTGTGTTGTTAGGATGACAACGTTTTAGGGAATACATTTTTAGGATCAACTGCCTCAGGGGTGTAACAGCGCTCATCAATGCCAAAATGATTAAGATGGCCAATCAATTCAGAGAATCCGAGTGTGCATCCCAGCGCTTTAGTTTTAACAGTGAAAGAGTGCCAGATTTAAGTAGCTAAACATTTAATATTTGCCAAGTGTTTTATGAAAGAAATGTGTCAAGTTTTTCTGTTTAACATATAAAATATAGGTGTGATTCATGTAATTCATAATTGAATATGATTAAAAGTGAATGTGTGCATATTTTAAAATAAAACTATTATTTGCAAATAGTTCAACTTGATTTTACAAACAATACTTCTTTTACAGTTTTTCATTATACCCTTTAAATGTTCAATAAATTTTTTTTAAAAAAGGACATTTAAATAAAAATTATTATTGATATGCCCCTGCCCCCAAATATTGGTTTGGTCCCTAGTGTTCAAAAGACACTGTTACTGTTACATGTATGTCATGTAAATGTTGTCAGGGTCCGGCGTCTGGTGTTCTCCCTCTCACCACCAGAGGTCGCCATTTCCCATCCCTGTGCACACACTCACACTCACACACACAGCTGTTGCCCATCCTGAACTCCGTTACCTTGACTCCACACACCTGTGCACACACTCACTCACACACAGCTGTGGCACATCCTGAGGGCTATTTATGCGCCTTCCCCACGCCACTCTGGGCGGATTATTAATAATTGTTAGGAGTTGTATTAAGTGTTGTTACGGGACTGGTGCGGGCTCTGCGTGGCCGTGTTGCATCAGATTCCCTTTTCTGTTTCAAGCCTGTGTCAGAGTCTTAGCTCTGTTTGTGTTTTCTGTTTTGATTTTGATTTTGTTTTCCCGGCAGTCAATAAAAGCCTGCATTTGGACCCAGACCCTTGCTTACACGGTGTCTTTCCTAACCGCGCCGTGACAGAATAATCCGCCAAGCATGGGTCCAGCAGGAAGGTTCCTCAATGTCCGCCAGGGCTCTCAGTTTCCCCGAGGCGGCGGTGGCCGCTCTCAGTTCCACCGAAGCGGCGGTGCCCGCTCATGAGGTTCTCAAAGCGGCGGTGCCCGCTCACAAGGCTCCGGTGGCCGCTCTCAGTTTCCCCGAGGCGGTGGTGGCCGCTCTCAGTTCCCCCGAAGCGGCAGTGCCCGCTCATGAGGTTCTCAAAGCGGCGGTGCCCGCTCACAAGGCTCCGGAAGCGGCGGTGGCCGCTCTCAGTTTCCCCGAGGCGGC
>NW_015623456.1:101369-102338 GCF_001515625.1 Sinocyclocheilus rhinocerous | reverse complement strand
CCGCTCATGATGTTCTCGAAGCGGCGGTACCCGCTCATGATGTTCTCAAAGCGGCGGTGCCCGCTCACAGTTTCCCCGAGGCGGCGGTGGCCGCTCTCAGTTTCCCCGAGGCGGCGGTGCCCGCTCATGATGTTCTCAAAGCGGCGGTGCCCGCTCACAAGGCTCCGGAAGCGGCGGTGGCCGCTCATGATGTTCGCGAAGCGGCAGTACCCGCTCATGATGTTTTCGAAGCGGCAGTGCCCGCCCACAAGGCTCCACAAACGGCGGTATCCGCTCACAAGGCTCCGGAAGCGGCGGAGCCCGCCCACAAGGCTCCAGAAGCGGCGGTGTCTGCTCACGATCCTCCTGAGGCGGCGGTGTCTGCTCACGATCCTCCTGAGACGGCGGTGCCTGCTCACAAGGCTCCAGAAGCGGCGGTGTCCGCTCACAGTTCCCGCAAGGCGGCGGCGTCCGCTCACAGTTCCCCCGGGGCGGTGGAACTCGCCTCCGGTTTTTTCAAGGCGGCAGCTCCACACACACCGCTGTGGTGGCCGCTGGTTCTGCCCTGGGTGCCCATTCCACCGGCTCTGCCCCAGTCCCCAGGTCCCCCGCTACCACACGGACCTGGGCCCCCCATCCCTCCCCCTACTCCATCCCCGCTCGGCCGTTCCCCTGGGTGGGCGCTCTGGAACGTCTGGAAGCCGTTCCTTAGAGGAGGGGTCCTGTCAGGGTCTGGCGTCTGGTGTTCTCCCTCTCACCACCAGAGGTCGCCACTTCCCATCCTCCCGGACTCCGTTACCTTGACTCCACACACCTGTGCACACACTCACTCACACACAGCTGTTGCCCATCCTGAGGGCTATTTATACGCCTTCCCCACGCCTCTCTGGGCGGATTATTAATTGTTAGTAGTTGTTGTACTGGTTGTGATAAGTGTTGTTCATGGACTGATGCAAGCCAGAAGTGGCCGTATTGTGTCAGAGTCCGTTT
>NW_015623456.1:83685-99238 GCF_001515625.1 Sinocyclocheilus rhinocerous | reverse complement strand
GTTCTCCCTCTCACCACCAGAGGTCGCCATTTCCCATCCTCCCGGACTCCTTTTCCGTTACCTTGACTCCACACACCTGTGCGCACACTCACTCACACACAGCTGTGGCCCATCCTGAGGGCTATTTATGCGCCTTCCCCACGCCACTCTGGGCGGATTATTAATAATTGTTAGGAGTTGTATTAAGTGTTGTTATGGGACTGGTGCGGGTTCTGCGTGGCCGTGTTGCATCAGATTCCCTTTTCTGTTTCAAGCCTGTGTCAGAGTCTTAGCTCTGTTTGTGTTTTCTGTTTTGGTTTTGATTTTGTTTTCCCGGCAGTCAATAAAAGCCTGCATTTGGACCCAGACCCTTGCTTACACGGTGTCTTTCCTAACCGCGCCGTGACAAATGTGCATTACCGCAAAGCCACTCGATACTTCATCCCTAATTTCTCAAGCTCAGCCATCACACAGTCTGTTATGCAAGGGACACCTGAATAACACAACAACATAAATGCACAGAAATGTATTAGCTTGAAAACTACAAATGTATGTTATTAGTTTAATCAGATTGTGTAACTTGTATGAGGATCAGGGGCTGTATGCATAAAGCACTCAAGAGTAAAAATGTAGAAACATTTAAATGAATAAATACAGGAAATTAAAATTGGCATTCTCAATTCATCCATCAAAAATTATTCAACAAAGAAACCTGTTACTAAAATACCATTTTGTGTTGTAATAAATTATGAACAAATGATTGGTGTCATATAATACTATTACGTCACACCCTTGCAAACACACTACTGATTGATTCAGTGGTTGAGGATGGCCATTTTTTCTATATGTCACTATAGTTATGCCACAACACTTAGGTGTGATCTGTTCTTAAGAGCATTTCTGAGACGTTTTATGCATATGACCCCAGATCACATTTTATGAGTAATCAGTGCAGAAATTGTGATTCAAAAAAGTTCCCATCTCAAGAACAGGCTACAAAATGAAAATTACCATCATTTACACACTCATGTAATTACAGACCTATATGACTTTCATTCTTCTGTAGAACAGGTAAGATATTTTGCTTTTAATTAATTAGTTAATTTACTTTTTTGTTATTTTTGTTAAATATATTCTTTTGTGATAAAAAAATTAAAAAAAAGAAGTCATACAGGTTTGGAATGACTTGAAAGTGAGTAAATCATGATCTAGGTGAACTATCCCTTAAAGTCCTGGTCAGCAACAGCATTGCACAAAGGATGCATTCTTCCTTTTAAACATATAGAGAGAACAACTTCTTGGAACAGTGCGCAAAGTTTTTAAAATATCTGTAATAATGTATCTGTATAATAATAATAATAATAATAAACAATAATAAAAATACTTTGAAAGTTGAGCTGCATTCTGATTTACAGGGTCCCTACAGAGTGTTCACTGCTCTCTACTCACTGAGCACAGGATATCTATAACTATTTACATTTCACTTGACAAAATGTTAAATTGTAACACCCTTCAGCTACTTTTGCACGGGGTACTTTCAGATGTATTTATACAAACTATAACAACATTAAGTTAATTAAACTAAAATTAAATAAATTAAATAAAAATGAAATTAGGTTACAGGTGAAACAGTTCTATTTCTGCTGCTTCACAAGCACCATCTACTATCAGAGAGTGAATTTGCATTTTCATTCAGCCTGTTGCTGGTTTCTGCAGACCAGCATGGAAATCAACCAACTGGCTCATCCTTTCTTTCTTACTTTCTTTAAAAAAAAAAACAATGGTTAAAAAGGGTGAAATTTTATTTTATTGAAAGATTATTGTTTTGGTGATGTTACCATAGACTATTAATCAGTTTATCTCCCTCATCACACGCAGTTATGAAACTTTTTTTACTCGATATACGTTTCAATAACGCAAGCTGTTTTTGGACTAGACTAACAGTGTTATCTATTTCATCACATCTGTTAAAGTAACAGTTTCCATTTCCAGTCCTGTATACACCACATGATTATGTGATATATAAATATAGATAAGGTTTTGTGAACTGTATGCACAGAGTGTATGCTGTAAACTCTGTGTGACGAGTGGGGAGGGGCCAAGAGCCACGGGAATGGAGTGAGGCCGGTGATAATGATCATCACCTGTGTGCCACACCGGTCTCGATTCCCACGGAGGAGCTCCGGAAGGATAAAAGGAGGAGTGACTACATTGAAGGACGAGAGAGGACCAGGCCTGGACTACTTATGTTGTTGTTTTATTATGTCTTATGTGGCAGTCGTCCGTGAGGGGCTGCTGCTTTTACTTTCGTTTTGTGTTTGTTTATATGATTATTAAAGTTTTATGTTTAAAATAAATATCTGCTGGTTCCCGCCTTCTTCCCTGAGCTTTTAACTTTGTTACACTCTGTATTAAATACAGCATCATTTATGTTCAATGCTGCTGCATAGGAATCTCTACAGTGATCAATACATCCAAAATACACCCATCCTCTTTCACATCAGCATTGATGAAAATAATTCTGAGAGTGTTGAGACTTACATTTAGCATAGAGGCAGTCCATCATTGACTGGACAACATCTAATTTGGCCTTGATAGAAAAGTTGATAAAGTTGGTATCAACAAGGATGTAATATGGAGGTCCAAGCTGGGTGTTGTATTGAAAGAACATACAAGATGGGTATTTTGCTCTGAAATAAAGATAACGCACAAAATTATTATATACAATTAATGCAAACACACATGCAAATACAAATGCAAACACAAATATTTAAAAGTATTACTATAATTATCACTACAGGAATTATATAGAAGTTTAAGAGAACAGAAGTTTGAGCAATGAAATTTAAAATTCACTTTCTATGATGACATGTTTGTGGTGTTCAACTAGGCCTGACAGAAGTTACAAATTGGATTTTTGATATTCTGATGCCTAAAACTTATAAAGTGATCATCTACCTAAGAAGACTTGATAATACCACTGGTACAGATTGTACAGTTGTACAGATTACTGTTTGTTCTTTTGGTGCAAGAAACTTATGGACCCCATTGAATTTCACTGTATGGACAAAAACAGCCAATTAATTCAAATTAGGGGTTCTATGGATCATAGTTGTTCTGTTTTCCATCTGGATCTATTTCGATAGATTTTTGTCCTTCACTCTCTAAACTCTGCAGTGTGTACATAGCAGCATAAAAAATAAAACTTTTATTCAAATTATGAATGGGTTACATAGAGAATCCAAGCAAAGAGTGCTCTCTTTATAATCAATGAAGCTAATATCACTTCAGTTCACCCGCAGCCCAAGCTTCCAGAACCTGACTGTTTTGCTCTATAGAGTGTCCCCCGTTTTCAGTGGCACTTGTTTCTGAAGAATTTCTTCTATTGGGATTTTAAAAAGGTCTTTGTTAAAGCTCTATAATAAGCCATGAACCAAGCCAAACAGCTACATGGTGAACGAAAACATTACAACATTTTATTTGAAGCAAAAAAGTATATGAAAATCTGACAAAAAGACATGTACAAGAATGTATATATAACGGTTTTGGTGAACGAAAAAAAATCCCATGAAGTAGGCTAAAAACTATGGAGAAATCTAAAATTATTCAGAGCTCATTTGGTGCGCTTTGTTCACTGTGACTCTCAGATTGGTGGAATTTTCTGTACAGTGCCATGGGTAATGCAGTTTTTCACCAAAAATTCTGCTATTCAACGAGATTATTTTACAAATATGTTGAATTGACGCAAACAGATGGCTTTAACAAAAGCATATACAATTGATAAACAACCTCGGAGCTCACAACTGGTCTATCTTTTAAGGTTTATCAGTTATTGTTAAAAATCTTCTCCTTTGGAGAAAATGAATGGCATTTTTATTTCCGGAACCCGACTGTTACACTCTACTGAGAAGGTTCTGATTTAAACAGCTCTGATTGGCCACTGCGTTCACACAAATATTTCTGTAATTGGCAACAATACTCATCGCTGCAAAAACACATTGTAAACAGAAATCTTTGACGCTCTTCACAGAGCGCTCACACAAATACAGTAAAGACTAAAAGCTGCTGCCTATTAACGGGTACTGGATCGATCCGCTACTCTGCATTACTGGTATTGCGGAAAGGCTGGTATTATTACGTTTTTAAAATTTAAGTATTGACTTGAAGTACAGGTACTTTTGACAAAACTACTGGAGAGTATATAAAAATAAATTAAAGTTGAATTTGTATTTGTATTTGAATTTGTATGTTACAGATACATACTCTGTCATTTTAAATTAAGTTTAAACTATTTTGTTTTACATGTGGGGATGGAATTTACCATGACAGAAGTATCTTCAAAATGCTTTATTAAATCGAATATGGAGAGGCCACTACTTAGAGCTTTGAAGTTCTGTATGGTTGTATTAATTTGTGTTAATACGTGAAGTTCTGATTAACGTTTATGTGCCTCTGGGAATCATTGATTAACTTTTTAAAGTCCCAAACCCATACTTTTCACTAACAGCTATTCTATATTTGGAGAAAAAAATAGAATAGATATATATAATCAAGCTGTATACTGTGGTTCAATGTTGATATATCGAAATTGTGACGTGTGGCCAAGTATGGTGTCCCATACTCTGAATTTGTGCTCTGCATTTAACCCATCCAAGTGCACACACACAGCAGTGAGTAGCAAACACACACACCCACACCGGGGAGCAGTTAGGGGATTGGTGCCTTGCTCAAGGGTCTTGTGGATAAGAGAGCGCTGATCATTCACTCCCCCCATCTACAACCCGTGCCAGTACAAAGACCCGAACCAGCAACCCTTGGGTTACAAGTCCGACTCACTAACCATTAGGCCACAACTGCCCCCATATATCATGCCATTCAAATAAGCATATTGAAATGTCTGCAATTTATGAATCAGCATGCATCAACAGATGCAAAGTAACACAAACAGTCAGAAATACTGAATTCAAACTTACACTTCTTGTTCTTTAATGACTGAGGGATCTTCTTTCTTCTTCTTTTGTGTTTTTGCCCTGTCCTGTTCTTTTCTGGAAAAAAAGAATGGAAAAAGTTATGAGCAAGGTTATGAGATGCTAGTTTTTTTAACGCTGTTTCATGCAAGAGACGCATCAAAAGATGCAAGACGTGAGCACAAAGTTCAAACACGCCCCTCAAATTTTAATTTTTGTATATCGCCAGCCCTATTGCAAGTGTGAAATGTACTGAAAGATTATGTGTACTTCAGTTCAGATGCATTTACATTGTGACTGTGCCTCAGATTCAATCAACAGAAACTGTTTGTAAAGGTGTGAAACCAAATGGTCCACACAATTAGAATAACAAAGCAACACCATTCTTCAGGAACTTTTTGTAGACTGCAGGATCTCTAGCGGGAGGTCCTAACTGTCTCTATTGTTTGTAGCCCTTTTGTCTTCAGATATAAAGTTTTGTGTAAAAGACAGAACTTTGGGAGAAGCTAAGGTTCTTATAAGGGTTAAGATATTTTGAAGACTGACAAGCTAAGATCGCTGTTGAAGACCTGCTACCTTCAATACATTCTTCTCCCCACAATAACTCTGTGACGAGTGGGGGCGGGGCCGAGAGCCGTGGGAACGGAGCGAGGCCGGTGGAGTGATTGCTAATGAGGGACACCTGCACCCACTCACCGGTCTCGAGTCTCACGGAGGAGCTCCGGAAGGATAAAAGGGAGGAGTGACGACCGTGTTGGACGAGAGAGGACCAGGCCTGGATTTTATTTTGTGTTTTGGTTTCTTTTGTGCGCGACAGTCGTCCGCGAGGGGCTGTCGCGCTATTTGGTGTTTATTTTATTATTAAAGTTTCTTTGAATGTTCGCCGGTTCCCGCCTCCTTCTTCCCGATCTACAAACTACGTTACAAACTCTTACTAAGCTTACTTATTTTATGTATTAGAGAAATCTAGAACATTGGTGAGCCACCCAAACCATTGCTCAGGCAAATAAAGCAATATCTAACAGAACGCGATGCATTTGGAAAATCTCAGAATCAAAGCAGAATCATTTCTCGATTCGCAATGCTTCGATTTGTTGTCTCAGCCATAGAAAGTACACCACTGGTCATAAGTTTTTTTTTTTTTTTTTTAAATAAGTCTCTTATGCTAACCAAGGCCTGTATTTTTTTTTTTTAAGAGCACAGTAAAAAACAGTAATATCGTAAAATATTATTACAATTGAATATATATGTTTTCTATTTGAAAACATTTTACAATGTAATTTATTCCCTTGATGGGAAGGCAGAATTTTTATCTGCTATTACTCCAGACTTAAGTGTCACGTGCTCCTTCAGAGGCCATTCTAATATGCTGATTTTGTGCCAAGTTATTATCAGTTATTAACAGTGGATCTAATTATCAATATTTAAAAAGATTTGGCTGCTTAATATTTTTGTGGAAATGTGATGCATTTTCTTCAGGATTCCTTGATGAATAGAAAGCTCAATGAACAGTAGGGCTGTCACTAGTGGGGTGAAAGTTGGTGGCGATTAAATGGGCCCACGGCTATGGGGAGGCCCCTGGAGACTGGCCGAGACCAGCTTGAAATACGCTCAGGACAGCTGATGGGCCAATGCTGCGTGGTGTCACGAAAGCTTATCATTTGCATGTGTTTTTAAGCCTTGCCAATTAAAACATTCAAGAGATTTTAACGCATTCAAACACAAATAGAAGCAAAAGAACTCAACTGAGTACTCGCGCACTGTGTTCGAATTGAGTTCTCCTTTGCATCTTCTTGCAATTGAACGGACAAATACACCTCATCAATTTAAACATCCAAGCACAAAAAGACACGAAAGAGCTTAATTCAGCACCCGCGTGCAGTGTTCTGTGCGCACACACACTCTGCTTTCGCACTCTGCACTCAACACCAAACACAGTTGGTGTTGGAGCCCAATTGGCATATTTAATTGTCATGGGTTCAGGTAAATTAATAACAGTAAACACAACAATTAAATATGTCAGTTCGGCAGCGGTCGGCAGAACAGATCAACGCTCTCCTGAAAAAGTTTCTTGAACACCAAATCGACACTTAAGATTGGAATAATGGCTGCTGAAAATTCATTTTCTCCATCACAGGAATAAATTGCATTTTAAAATATATTAAACTGCGACAATATTTCACAATAAATGGAGCTTTGGTGTGTGTGTAAAAGATTTAACAAATATATATAAATTAATTATAACAGGTGTTGTGCCGAAATCGGTGACCTAGCGAAAACTGTGACCGGGGGTCGCTGTTCAGCAAATGTTGGTGCGGGAGCGTGCACGTTAGATTAGACGCTGAAGTGAAATGATCAGCGTCAGGAGCTGAGCAGTGCTGTAAAAGATGTTTCATGTTTTAAGATTAGAGAAAACGTCCATTGGACAAGCTAGATCTTGTCACGAGCATCTAAATGGTTATATATAGGAAAGAAATTATATGCTGCTGCTGTCTGCTATGTTAGCCTACTACTAAGAATGGTTTCCTTAAGAGATGTATGCGCTTATGTATAACATATTCTGATTATCTGATAAATGTAGGTCTTTATTCTTATTACTTTTTACTTTAATTACCCAGTAATGTTGGAGATCCCACAGTTTGCTCCTTACAAATGCATATGATGCAGTTGGCCAGGGTCACTGAATCTGACAAATAAAAAAACATAGCTTTCGAAATGTTACTACACTTTATTTCATAATAACTGACTATAAATGTTTAATAAAGTGACTCATGTGATGTGTGAGCTAATTTTTTGTGTGTTTTATATAAATAAAGCATAATGATCAGATATTGATATATTTGTAGATAGGCTACAATAGGGTCTTGGCAGGTTAAATTTTAAGCTATTGAAATGTGTTACCCCTCTTAATTTCATATAATGCTTAATAAAGTAACTCGTGATGTTTCAGCTCCTCTTCTATTTTTTCTCTTTTACACAAAAGTTGTTTGACATGTACCTACCATTAATTGGCTTAATAATTTCCAAAAAGCAATAAGAGCTATACATTAAGCTTGTTTTTATATGAGCTTTTTGTTATACATATAAGAATCTGCACTTAATGAAAAAAAAATTTAAATAATATGTTAAGGTATTATGTGGCATCAAGAGAAAAAGCAGAATTGAAATTAAAACATTTATATGCCTGTTTTGTGGCTTACAGGTTTTCCCCCCTGATTTTCTTGTGCAGATTCAATGTAAAAAAATGCAGATTGAGAAGGATATCCTTTGCCCAACATGTATTTATCTTGTTACCGTTCACCCCCTCCACCCCGATATATATATATAAAATAAAAAAAAAGTGTAATGCTGAAAAACGTAGACCTTTAAAAAATTGTATGTAGTTTATCGAGATTAAATTAGCATGAATGATTGTGTTGTAAACTTGTTGAAAAAAATAAAAAATACTTCAAGTCATGTATAAGGGACACTGAACATTTACCATGTAGGCTATATAATTATATTATAGCCTACATGTATTCCTGTATTTGTTTTGTAACAGGTTGATCTGTGAGCAGATATGACACCACTATAAGTTATTTACAGTTACATAAAAGTCTCATTTAGGCTATTTATTCATGCACTTTTTATCCTACTTTTTTCAGATTATATAAAAACATTTGAACCATACCTCAATCATAACTCATCTCTAATTTGACTTGTGAAATGAAAATGAAAACTTGTCTATTCTAGGAATACTCTTAGAAGGCAGTAAAACCTCATGAGAGAATCTCAGTAAAATATCATTTTAACAGTTATACAAATTCTTAGAAATATGTAAACATAAATGTCAAATAAAAAATGGTATGATCAATAAGTCATGCACTCTTAAAAAAGGATGTTCATTTTTTATATTTTTTGTGTTATGACTATTTTAACATGTTTTGTGTTAAATGTGTTCAAACAAAAAAGAAAAAAATGCAACAGTGTGTCCAACACAATATGCAATTTATTAGCCAATCACATTGCTGCTTGCGTCACTTCATGAGCCATTACTCTGCTCAAGAGCAAGTTTCCTCACTTTTGCTGTTTGCTGTGTTTTTATTGCATACAACATTTGATCAAAAATGACACATACTTGACACAAATTGTGTAACTATAACACATTAGTGTGTGAAAATTTAAAAGTAAAATGTGTTGTCCTTATCTTGACAGAGGTGTGTTAAGAAACATCACAACACTCATGTTTTTAAGTCAGTTTAATGTAATTAAAGTTTAAATGACTTGTACAACTAAGTTGATTGTAGGCTACTTAAAATTTTAAGGATTTTAATTAAAAAAAAATTTTTTTAATACAGTGGATACATTTCAGCAGTGTTAAATGTGCAACAAGGAACAAACCATCTGAATAATAGCCTTAAAAAAAATCACAGACATTTTTTTCGGTAATAGTAATGTCTAATAATTGATGACTGTTACTCAAAAGACAACAAGAATAAACCTAGAGGAATAAGGAGAAATCTTTACATCACTTGAATGAGTTTGAAGAACATAGACTTATAGACAGAGTAAAAAGGGGTAACATTTTGGTAGCTATAATTTTGACCTGTCAGACAATACTGTATCTATAAATATGTCAGATATGTCATCTGATAGATTGTGCCCTATTTTTATACTAACTGCTAATACACTGCTTAAAACTATAATTGTTCAGAATGTGTGGTTTTACTAGTTTACTAGCTAATAAAAAAAAACTTAAAATTGTAATTGTTCAAAAATGTGTTCAATAATTCAATGCTATATTTAAAAATACAGTTATTTATATTTTAATATTATATTATTTTATTAACGCATCTAAATTAACACAAAATATTTGTCTCGTGAGATTTTATGTAATTTTGCGTCATAATTACGTGATAATGTCATCGTGTAATGACATCACAATTTCATTTAGCAACAAATCGACCTTCCTTTATCAACTTCCCCTGAAAATTGGTTGGCAACACTGCAGCGACCCCTAGTCACAGTTTTCGCTAGGTCACCGATTTCGGCACAACACCGGTAACTTAAATGTAGTTTGTAACGATTTCCTATTTCATTCGATTCTCTCATTTGTGACACGCTATCAATATTATCAACTTGTGAGAAGCATTTTAATCCATATGTTGCTTACAGGTTAATAATAATAATAATAATGATGTTGATGCTGATACTCACATCCTCTGATCCTTTAAACTGATCATTCTTTTCATGGCAGCAAATTTTTTCTGTTTCTTCTGTTTTCCCTAATTCACACAAAGACAAGTTGTCATTAAACCAAAGAAGAAATAAAGATATTGTGTACATTGTTAAACATTATTGAGGTAAACACTTTATTTTACCATGACGGCTGAATATGCTCGAGATTAGCACTCTAGTCCTCGTGTGGTACACGTTGCGACAAAGAGTTCTTTGACGTCAACATTATGCGACACAGTCCACATTTTACTTACACCGCGTCATTTCCTGCGTCTTGTATGCTAGCGCTAGATCCTGCAGTCTTTCCGGTTCTCAATAGACACCCTTCAAGGTAAATATCTAGAAGACAATACTGCAGCCGTTGTCTAAATATGAATAGTAAAGTGTCTTACAGTACTTTTTAGGTTTATTAATTACTTTTAACTGCATTGTGGGTATTTCGGTACTGAGTGTTGTTTTTCTATGACATTGTATGATTATTCTACGTCGCATACGTTCTGTTTATGCCACTGTGATTCAGAGCTAAAGATATGTAGGTTTGGATTGTTATTTAGGTAGGCAATATATGCTAACAATTTTCGGGGACTGTAGTTTTGTGTATGTTGCTTCTAGTATGCACTGATGTAATAGATTAAAATTAAAGTCTACTGATAACAGGACTTTAATTTTCAACGACCAATATGACATTATAGCAGAGCTGCAGTAATTATTATTTAGCAGAAGTCTGTCACTTAGTGAAACTAAGGGTGCACGTGTACATCTCCAGGGCATCAGAATGGATGCAAAGTTGTTATTGTAAAAAGTATTCATGTTAAAGTATACATTTTTTTCACATTATGCTATGTTGCAACTTGCAGCATTTTGCTAAAATGCTTTATTTTTTGACATATGTCTGTTCTCTAGTCTATACCCTATAATGACAAAGCAAAAACCAAGCCATGAGGCAAAATATATTTGTGGTAACCTTGCAAATTAAAAAAGAAAATCTGAAAATGCATACCAGAGCAAAAACCAAGCCATGAGGTCTAAGGAACAGACACAGGATTGTGTCACAGATCTTGAGAAGGCTACATTTTCTACTGCATTGGAAGCTTCCCAAGAGCACAGTGGCCTTTATAGCTCTGACATGGAAGAAGTTTGGAACTGCAACACTCCACCAATCTGAGTTTTAACTTGGAATTTGCACAACAAAAAAAAAAACTCAGGCTGTGAGAAAAATAATTCATGGAATTGAGGCATCTGTCTGGAGGAAACCAGGAACTGCTCATCGTCTGTGTAATATTATCTCAATGGTGAAGGTAGCATCATGCTGTATTTCAGAGGCAGGAACTGGGGGACCGGTCACCGTAGAAGGAAAGCTGAATGTAGCAAAAAACAGAGATATTCTTGAAGGGATAGTTCACCTAAGCATGAACATTAAGTCATCATTTATACACTCTTGTGTTGTTACAAAACTATGTTTTCTTTTTATGTGGAACATGAAAGAAGATATTTTGAGAAATATCTTTTTTTTTCCAATATGATGGAAGTCATTGATCACCAATATTGTTTGGTTCCCAACATTCATCAAAATATTGAGGTGTGCAAACTTGTCAAATCATACCCTTGACCTGAGGCTTTAATTGCTGCTAAATGTGCTTCAATTAAGCATTAAAGGGGTAGTTTACCCAAAAATGAAAATCCTGTCCTTTACTCACCCTTAAGTTATTCCAATCCTTTATCAGTTTCTTTCTTCTGTTGAACACAAAAGAAGTTATTTTGAATAATGTTGGAAGTGAATGTTGTTGCTGTCTACGCTAGACGCAACAAAGCAACATTTTCAGGCCATTTGACCTTTCTGTCAGCATGCCATTAATAGAACAAGGCATCAGTTTACTGATGGAGATTTGTCGCTTACATTGCACCACATCAGTTTTATTGTCTTTAATCACGTCGCATCATGTCATACCACTCACGCCCAGTGTAGACACAGTGCAAGGCTGTGACAATGAAATTTGAATACTTTCTGAATGCACTGCAAATATTTGTACTTAAACAATCAAACAATGCTTCACAAATCCTAAATTATATGTATGCTGTCCTTTTCCCCAGTAGGAGAAGACATGGGAGAAGTACTCGGAACCAGATAGGACAGCAGAAAGCAAGGCAGACCCTGAGCTCACAGAGGTCTGAGTGGAGCCTAAACATGGTCTAATGGACCGTCTCTTTTTGCTGACCTTTGTCCTCTGTTCAATCTCGTGGATTTTCTTCTGGGAGGTACGCTGGAAGAAAGGCAAGGAAAGTCAGATTGAAGAATGGCTCCAGAGACACAGCCTATCCGAATACAAGTATTTGTTTGAAGGTTAGTTTAACACTTGAAAAGCAAACACTTAGTTTTATAGATTTGCCTCACCTGGATTGTTTAGAATATTAGAAGTATGTTTAGAGTATTAGAATTTCCTCATTATAAAATGTGAAGCATAGTCATAGATCAAGTAGTATCCACTTCTAACCATATTTAGCAGAATCACTAATAGTACCTCAGACTATTAGAGCTCAAACATTTAAGGGCTTTCACACTTGAAATAGTTAACCCTGGGTCATTCTAAACCCAGGTAAATGGAATCCTGGGTTATCTTATTATGTTTCACAGTCACTGCTCATACTTAACCCGGGGTTAACAATTAATCCTGTTTATTCATAATCATACATGTCATACTGTACATTGCTTAAACCCTGGGTTTTCTTATTTGCATGTTTGCGGTGTCACAGTCATGATTGGATAAACACAAAAACATTTGGTTTTCGACCAAAATGGATAAAATTCTACAGTTTGGACATGGAGCGGCATTGAGATCCCCATATCTATGGGATTGAACTATATAGGGCCTTAAAATGAATATTCCAAAATAAAAGTTTGGGTCACACTTTACTTTTTTCAGGTCCAATTTTAATTATTAATGTCACAAAGTGATCCACATTTGTTTTTTGACCACTGAAAATGTGTGCAATTTAAAGGGATAGTTCACCCAAAAATGAAAATTACCCCATAATTTACTCACCCTAGGGCTGCTTGATTATATCAAAAATCATAATCACGATTATTTTGGTCAATATTGTAATCACGGTGATTTAATTCACTGTAAGAATTAAACTTTTTTGTTTCTTATTAAAGCTACAAAAGTCCTTCGCTCGAGCCGTGTATAATTTAGAATTTGTCTTTTGTTGTTTGATTAATATTAAGCACACAGTCGCAGCAGGAAAATAGCCCGCTGTCACTTTAAGAGCCGCACGGATCCAATTTACCGTTACACAAGTATTTACATTCTTAACTCTTTATGTTTACTTCTATAAATCAAGCACGTCCCATTTTGCAAAAGTCACGTTACATGATTTTACTGATTTGCACGTGAAATTGGGCTTTTATGGAGGAACGAAAGCGCAGCGCTGGAAAAGGGGGCAGAATGGGGGGCAATAATCGTTTTATCTCGATTATTGTATTTTCATAAGAGGAGCGGATAAAGAGAGAGCTTGATGGGGCGACGTGGAATGAAAAAGTTTTTCAGGAGTCGCGGCAGTTGAGGCGGCGCCACTATAACGACATGTGAATAATTCCCGCCCACTCTAAAGCGATACTAAACTGCAGTGGAAACGCAACCCGAGCCGAGCCGTGCCGTGCCGAGTCGTACCACGCAGTGGAAAAGCGCCATATGACTTTCTTCATTCAGACGAATCCAATCGGAGTTAAAAAATGTCCTGGCTCCTCCCAGCTTTATAATGGGAGTGAATGGGTGTTATTTTACAATAGTCCAAAAGACGTCAAATAAAGAGTATCCATCCATCGTAAAAAGTGTCCCACAAAAGTGTCTGCAGCGCGATGCAACGATTAATTTCATTAATTTCTGCTTGAAAGTTTGTGAACCCTTTAGAATTTTCTAGATTTCTGCATAAATATGACCCAAAACACAATTAGATTTTCATGCAAGTCCTAAAAGTTGACAAAGAGAAACCCAATCAAGCAAATGATACAAAAATATATACTTTGTCATTTATTTATTCAGGAAAATGATCCAATATTACATATCTGTGAGCGGCAAAAGTATGTGAATCTCTAGGATTAGCTGTTAATTTGAAGGTGAAATTAGAGTTCATCTGTTCAGAGGTGTTTTTAATCAGTGAGATGACTATCAGGTGTCAGTGTGTGCCCTGTTTTATTTAAAGAACCGGGATCTATCAAAGTTTGGTCATGCTCAGAAAAAGAGTTGGTGTTGCTTATCAGGCTAGAAAAGGTTTCAAAGCCATCTCTAAAGAGTTTGGACTCCACCAATCCACAGTCAGACAGATTGTGTACAAATGGAGGAAATTCAAGACCACTGTTACCCTCCCAGGAGTGGTCCACCAACAAAGAACACTAAAAGCAAGACGTGTAAAAGTCCACTACGTTTCAAAGGACTGCAGGCTAACTTCTAAGCAACTAAAGGCCTTTCTCACATTGGCCAATGTTAATGTTTATGAGTCCATCATCAGGAGAACATACATTACCTGCAGTTATTGTTGCAAAAGGGGGTCAGACCAGATACTGAAAGCAAAGATTCACATGCTTGTGCCACTCACAGATATGTAACACTGGATCATTTTCTCAATAAATAAATGGCAAAGAAAATATTTTCAGGAGAAATTTTGATTGTTTTGGGTCATATTTATGCAGAAATATAGAAAATTCAAAAGGGTTCACAAACTTTCAAGCAGCACTGTATCTCTTGAAGTGAACCATATAGGGCTCTAAAAAATAAGACACTAAATAAAAGTGTCGACGTTGTTAAAACTGAAAATCTAAAAGAATATTTAGATATCTTTAATACCTCATGAGTTACAGGCATTCAAACTTTGTGAGGGAAAAAAACAGGAAGTGCTTTTCCCATTTTTGAACTGTTGGCATATAATGCAACAAATATGGCTAAAGTCAACAGATTGTGCTAACCAATTTCTGTGTAAAAATAAAAAAACATGGTCCTGCCATCTTTCTGAAGTTGAAAATTCATTCAGGTTATTTTGACCCTCCCCTACAAAATAGTTGATCACTGTGCCATCAAAAGGAGGTTTGGTGTGTCTCAGCACAGTTTCAAGAACATGGAAGAGTTACCATTTGATGGGCCATTACACAAGAAGAGCTAGAGCTGTAGAAGGGCAACAACCCAGCAGCAGGACTGGTATCTGTTCTTCTGTGAGAGGAGGAACAGGAGGAGCACTGCCAGAGCCCTACAATATAACCTCCACCAGGCTTCTAGTGTGCATTAGAGGTCTACACGGGTCCAAAAATTCGAACCCGAAGAGACCCGTAAATATGCTACACTGAACCGACCCGGACCCGTCTATTATTTTGAAAGTTGGACCCGGGCCCGTGCAGAACC